>NC_057801.1:141152220-141452220 GCF_018294505.1 Triticum aestivum
AGTTCATTTATCAGAGTCTTGGCCAGAGCATCGACCCAAAGAAATAAGCATGCCACCTGCATGAACAAGGAACAGATCAACCGATTGCTCAAAGATCCCGACCACGAAAATGGTGCAATTGCCCCGATTCTTACCCCATTCTCGCTGCACACGTAGAACGGACGATTGTGCTTCCTCGGTGTGTGAGAAACCCTCCGATCAACGCTCGCCCGGCACCGCGGACAGACGAAGACAGGCATATCCACACGCACCCAACTCTGCATCCGCGAGGTGGCGCGGGAGCTTGCGGAAGACATGGAGCTCGGAGCCGAACGGGATCTCAACGCCACCGCGCCCTCCACAGCTAGCTTCCCACCGCCACACCCTCCACAGCTAGCTTCCCACCGCCATTGTGCTCTCACTCTCTCGCCGTGGTCAGCGTCGTGCTCTCTGTCGCCGTGGTCACCGCCGCTGTCTCCCGCTAATACAGCACACACCCGCAATGACTCTATGCTCAACGGCTCTCTGCTGGGTCCCGCAAGCCACGCGTGCAACGGTCTGAATAAAATTGGCCGCCTCTGCCGCCTGGTCCCACCTGTAAGGGCCGAGTTAAAACATTGACCTGACGGAGACGCCAAAGTTCACAGAATGAGTCGATGCGCACGGACTAGGGGCAAAACTGAGCACACTTTGCATCTGAGGGCAAAACTGAGCAGATGGACACCACTAAGGGCAAAAGGATAATTAACCCTTTGGAAAGCATAAAGGCCTACTTGAATAAGTGTTTTCAATGAAGGACCTTGGAGAAGCTGCTTACATATTAGGCATCAAGATCTAGAGATATAGATCAAGACGCCTCATAGGTCTTTCACAAAGCACATACCTTGATAAGATATGGAAGAAGTTCAATATGGATCAGTCCAAGAAGGGGTTCTTGCCTGTTTTGCAAGGTGTGAGATTGAGCACGACTCAAAGCCCGACCATGGCAGAAGATAGAGAAAAGATGAGTGTCATCCCCTATGCCTCAGCCATAGGGTCTATTATGTATGCCATGTTGTCTACCAGACCTGATGTAAACTTATACGTCTCCAACGTATCTATAATTTTTGATTGTTCCATGCTATTATATTACCTATTTTGGATGTTTACGGGCTTTATTTTACACATTTATATCATTTTTGGGACTAACCTACTAACCGGAGGCCCAGCCCGTATTGCTGTTTTTTTTGCCTATTTTAGTATTTCGAAGAAAAGGAATATCAAACGGAGTCCAAACGGAATGAAACCTTCGGGAGCGTGATTTTTGGAACGAATGTGATCCAGAGGACTTGAAGTGCAAGTCAAGAAGCAATAGAGGTGGCCAGGAGATAGGAGGGCGCACCCACCCCTCCTGGGCGTGCCCCCTGTCTCCTGGGCCCCTCGAGCGGCCACCGACGTACTTCTTCCTCCTATATATACCTACGTACCCCGAAAACATCCAGGGAGCCACCGAAACACAATTTCCACCGTTGTTACCTTCTGTATCCGCGAAATCCCATCTTGGAGCCTTCGCCGGCGCTCCGCCGGAGGGGGAATCGACCATGGAGGGCTTCTACATCAACACCATAGCCCTTCCGATGAGTTGTGAGTAGGTTACCATAGACCTTCGGGTCCATAGTTATTAGCCAGATGGCTTCTTCTCTCTTTTTGGATCTCAATACAATGTTCTCCGCCTCTCTTGTGGAGATATATTCGATGTAAACTCTCTTTGTGGTGTGTTTGTCGAGATCCGATGAATTGTGGGTTTATGATCAAGTTTATCTATGAGAAATATTTGAATCTTCTCTGAATTCTTTTATGTATGATTGAGTTATCTTTACAAGTATCTTTGAATTATCAGTTTGGTTTGGCCTACTAGATTGATCTTTCTTGCCATGGGAGAAGTGCTTAGCTTTGGGTTCAATCTTGCGGTGTCCTTACCCAGTGACAGAAAGGGTTGCAAGGCACGTATTGTATTGTTGCCATCGAGGATAAAAAGATGGGGTTTATATCATATTGCTTGAGTTTATCCCTCTACATCATGTCATCTTTCTTAATGCATTACTCTGTTCTTATGAACTTAATACTTTAGATGCATGCTAGATAGCGGTCGATGTGTGGAGTAATAGTAGTAGATATAGGCAGGAGTCGGTCTACTTGTCGCGGACGTGATGCCTATATACATGATCATGCCTAGATAATCTCATAATTATTCGCTTTTCTATCAATTGCTCGATAGTAATTCGTTCACCCACCATAATACTTATGCTATCTTCAGAGAAGCCACTAGTGAAACCTATGGCCCCCGGGTCTATCTTTTATCATATAAGCTTTCAATCTACTTTTATTTGCATCTTTACTTTTTGCATCTATATTATAAAATACCAAAAATATATTTATTTTATCATACTATCTCTATCAGATCTCACTTTTGCAAGTGGCCGTGAAGGGATTGACAACCCCTTTATTGCGTTGGTTGCGAGTTCTTTGTTCGTTTGTGTAGGTGCGTGGGACTTTTGAGGAGCCTCCTACTGGATTGATACCTTGGTACTGAGGGAAATACTTACGCTACTATTGCTGCATCACCCCTTTCTCTTCAAGGAAAACCAATGCAAGCTCAAGACGTAGCAAGAAGGATTTCTGGCGCCGTTGCTGGGGAGGTCTTCGCTCAAGTCAAGACATACCAAGTACCCATCACAAACTCATCTCCCTCGCATTTACATTATTTGCCATTTGCCTCTCGTTTTCCTCTCCCCCACTTCACCTTTGCTGTTTTATTTGCCCTCTCTTTCCCAATCTCTCTCTTTTTCGCTTGCCCTTTTTCTGTTTGCTCGTGTGTTAGTTCATTTACCTTGTCATTATGGCTAGTCCTCCTATCATTGTTATTACTCCCGAACATGAAATTCTCAATTTTAAACAAAGGGAAGGAGAGAATTTAAAAGATGCTTGGCATAGAATTTGCAATGCTCAAAATAGATCTATTAGGAAGCTTTCCACTTCCATTCTTCTTCGCAATTTTTATGTAGGCATTACTCCTTGGAATAGATGCGTCCTTGATACCGTTAACTGAGGGGATTTCTTGAGTAGCCATATGTTTGATGCTTACAATGCTATGTTAGATTTGTTTGGCCCACCACCTCTTTTGGTTAATGGAACTATTTTAACTTTAGAACATGTTATGCAACGGCTTGAGATTATTGAAAATAAAATTGCCACTGTTGAGTTGATTGGGAATTTGGATAAAAAGATTCATAATCACATTACCCAATATGGATCTAGGGTTGGAGTTACTTTGAAAAATCTTAAAGAGAAAGAACCTATAGTTAATGAAAAAATAGATCTAGATTCTGCAAGAATCGGTAAACTTGAGGATATCATTACCAACTTAGGTTCCGCATTTTCTTCCATGAAAAACACTCCAAAACCTCCTACCAAAACTGCCAAGTTTATTTATGTTCCTAAAAATAAGGGTGAATCTTCTATTAAAGGAGACGCAGATCTCAAATCCATAAGTGTTCATCCCAATTGTCTCTCTATCGTTAAGGAACCTTTTGCTACCAACGAATTTCTTGAATTTTTGCCTAAAGGTTTAACCTTTGCTAAAAAGGGAGAAACCCCTAAAGATCATAAATGCTCTATTGAGGAATCAAGTGCCAAAGATGGCACTACTTAAATTTATCTTCGCTTTTATGCCTAGCTAGGGGCGTTAAACGATAGCGCTAGTTGGGAGGCAACCCAATTTTCTTTGTGTTTTTTGTTTTTGTTTCTATTTATTAATAAATTTTGCATCTACTTTCTGTTTAGACATGTTTTCATGCTTTAATTAGTGTTTGTGCCAAGTAGAACCTATAGGATAACCTATGATGATAGTTGATTTGATTCTGCTGAAAAACAGAAACTTTGTGCTCACGAGAATTTTTTTAATAAATCACAGAAACGTTCTTTTGCATTGATTCTTTCTGCTTCTGATCAATAAACAAATTGTACATGACTTTCTATTTTGGTAGGATTTTTAGAGTTCCAGAAGTTTGCATTAGTTACAGATTGCTACAGACTGTTCTGTTTTTGACAGATTCTGTTTTTCGTGTGTTGTTTGCTTATTTTGATGCATCTATGGCTAATATTAAATGGTATGAACCATAGAGAACTTGGAATACAGTAGGTTTAACACCAAAATAAATTAAGAATGAGTTAATTACAGTACCTTATGTGGTGGTTTTGTTTTCTTTCACTAACGGAGCTTATGAGATTTCCTATTGAGTTTTGTGTTGTGAAGTTTTCAAGTTTTGGGTAAAGCTTTGATGGACTATGGAATAAAGAGTGGCAAGAGACTAAGCTTGGGGATGCCCAAGGCACCCCAAGATATTCAAGAATAGCCAAAAGCCTAAGCTTGGGTATGCCCCCGGAAGGCATCCCCTCTTTTGTCTTCGTTCATTAGTAACTTTACTTGGAGCTATATTTTGATTCGCCACATGATATGTGTTTTGCTTGGAGCGTCGTGTATTATATTAGTATTTGAATTTTAGTTTACCACAATCATCCTTGCTGTACACACCTTTTGGGAGAAGCCCACTTGATTAGAATTTATTAGAATTTGCTATGTGCTTCACTTATATCTTTTGAGCTAAATAGGTTTTGCTCTAGTGCTTCACTTATATATTTTAGAGCACGGCGGTGGCTTAATTTTATAGAAATTGCTAGTCTCTCATGCTTCACTTATATTATTTTGAGAGTCTATTAGAACAGCATGGTATTTGCTTTGGTTATGAATTTGGTCCTAGAATGATGAGCATCCAAGTTGGGTATAATAAAAACTATCATAGAGAGTGCATTAAACACTAGGATCAATTTGATGCTTGATAATTGTTTTGAGATATAAAGAATGTTAGAGTCATGCTAGTGGGTAGTTATGAAATTGAGAAATACTTTTGTTTAAATTGGCAAGTCCTGTAGCATGCACGTATGGTAAAAGTTGTGTGACAAATTTGTTGCATGAGGTGCTCTTTTGAGTGTCTTCCTTATGAGTGGCAGTCGGGGACGAGCGATGGTCTTTTCCTACCAATCTATCCCTCTAGGGGCATTCGTAGTAGTACTTTGCTTCGAGGGCTAAGTAGACTTTTGCAATAAGTATATGAGTTCTTTATGACTAATGTGAGTCCATGGATATATGCACACTCATCCTTCCACTTAGCTATCTTCTATTATACCGTGCAACTTTCGCCGGTAGCATGCACCCATTATTTACCTTCCTCAAAACAGCCACCATACCTACCTATTATGGCATTTCCATAGCCATTCCGAGATATATTTCCATGCAACTTTCCACCGTTCCGTTTATTATGACATGCTCCATCATTGTCATATTGCTCTTTGCATGATCACGTAGTTGACATCGTATTTGTGGCAAAGCCACCTTCATAATTTTTAGACATGTCGCTCTTGATTCGTTGCATATCCGGTACACCGCCGGAGGCATTCATATAGAGCCATATCTTGTTCTAGCTTTGAGTTGTAATTCTTGAGTTGTAAATCAATGAAAGTGTAATGATCTTTATTATTAGAGCATTGTCCCAGTGAGGAAAGGATGATGAAGACTATGATTCCCCCACAAGTCGGGATGAGACTTCGGACTTTACAAAGAAAAAAAGAAAAGAAAAAGAGAAAGGCCAAAGAAAAGGAAAGGACAAAGAAAAAAAAAGGAAAAAAAAGAAAAAAGAAAAAGAAAAAAAGGGGAAAGAAAAAAGGAAAAAAGAAAATAAGAGAAAAAGAGAGAAGGGACAATTGCTACTATCTCTTTTCCACACTTGTGCTTCAAAGTAGCACCATGATCTTCATGATAGAGAGTCTCCTATGTTGTCATTTTCATATACTAGTGGGAATTTTTCATTATAGAACTTGGCTTGTATATTCCAATGATGGGCTTCCTCAAAATGCCCTAGGTCTTCGTGAGCAAGCAAGTTGGATGCACACCCACTTAGTTTCTTTTGTTGAGCTTTCATATTTTTATAGCTCTAGTGCATCCGTTGCATGGCAATCCCTACTCACTCACATTGATATCTATTAATGGGCATCTCCATAGCCCGTTGATACGCCTAGTTGATGTGAGACTATCTTCTCCCTTTTTGTCCTTACAACCACCACCATATACCACCATAGTGCTATGTCCATGGCTTGCGCTCATGTATTGCGTAAGAGTTGAAAAAATCTGAAGCGCATTAAAAAGTATGAACCAATTGCTCAGCTCGTCATCGGGGTTGTACATGATGGGAGTATTTTGTGTAATGAAAATGAAGCATGGCCTAAGTATATGATTTTGTAGGGGTAAGCTTTCTTTGGCTATGCTATTTTGATAGGACATGATTATTTGTTAGTATGCTTTGTAGTATTATTATTTTTATGTTTTATAAGCTTTTATCTTGAATCATTTGGATCTGAACAATCATGCCACAATAAATAAAATTACATTGAGAATTATGCTAGGTAGCATTCCACATCAAAAATTCTGTTTTTATCATTTACCTACTCGAGGACGAGTAGGAATTAAGCTTGGGGATGCTTGATATGTCTCCAACGTATCTATAATTTTTGATTGTTCCATGCTATTATATTACCTATTTTGGATGTTTATGGGATTTATTTTACACATTTATATCATTTTTGGGACTAACCTACTAACCGGAGGCCCAGCCCGTATTGCTGTTTTTTTTACCTATTTCAGTATTTCGAAGAAAAGGAATATCAAACGGAGTCCAAATGGAATGAAACCTTCGGGAGCATGATTTTTGGAACGAACATGATCCAAAGGACTTGGAGTGCACGTCAAGAAGCAATCGAGGCGGCCAGGAGATAGGAGGGCGCGCCCACCCCTCCTGGGCGCGCCCTGTCTCCTGGGCCCCTCGAGCGGCCACCGACGTACTTCTTCCTCCTATATATACCTATGTACCCCAAAAACATCCAGGGAGCCACCGAAACACAATTTCCACCGCCGTAACCTTCTGTATCCGCGAGATCCCATCTTGGAGCCTTTGCCGGCGCTTCGCCGGAGGGGGAATCGACCATGGAGGGCTTCTACATCAACACCATAGCCCTTCCGATGAGTTGTGAGTAGTTTACCACAGACCTTCGGGACCATAGTTATTAGCTAGATGGCTTCTTCTCTCTTTTTGGATCTCAATACAATGTTCTCCCCCCCTCTTGTGGAGATATATTCGATGTAAACTCTTTTTGCGGTGTGTTTGTCGAGATCCGATGAATTGTGGGTTTATGATCAAGTTTATCTATGAGAAATATTTGAATCTTCTCTGAATTCTTTTATGTATGATTGAGTTATCTTTACAAGTATCTTTGAATTATCAGTTTGGTTTGGCCTACTAGATTGATCTTTCTTGCCATGGGAGAAGTGCTTAGCTTTGGATTCAATCTTGCGGTGTCCTTACCCAGTGACAGAAAGGGTTGCAAGGAATGTATTGTATTGTTGCCATCGAGGATAAAAAGATGGGGTTTATATCATATTGCTTGAGTTTATCCCTCTACATCATGTCATCTTTCTTAATGCGTTACTCTGTTCTTATGAACTTAATACTCTAGATGCATGCTGGATAGCGGTCGATGTGTGGATTAATAGTAGTAGATGCAGGCAGGAGTCGGTCTACTTGTCACAGACGTGATGCCTATATACATGATCATGCCTAGATAATCTCATAATTATTCGCTTTTCTATCAATTGCTCGATAGTAATTCGTTCACCCACCGTAATACTTATGCTATCTTGAGAGAAGCCACTAGTGAAACCTATGGCCCATGGGTCTATCTTTTATCATATAAGCTTTCAATCTACTTTTATTTGCATCTTTACTTTTTGCATCTATATTATAAAATACCAAAAATATATTTATCTTATCATACTATCTCTATCAGATCTCACTTTCGCAAGTGGCCGTGAAGGGATTGACAACCCCTTTATTGCGTTGGTTGCGAGTTCTTTGTTTGTTTGTGTAGGTGTGTGGGACTTTTGAGGAGCCTCCTACTGGATTGATACCTTGGTTCTCAAAAACTGAGGGAAATACTTACGCTACTATTGCTGCATCACGCTTTCCTCTTCAAGGAAAACCAACGCAAGCTCAGGACGTAGCATAAACCTTGCCATAAGTTTGGTAGGGAGGTACCAAAGTAATCCTGTCATGGAACACTGGATAGCGGTCAAGAATATATTGAAGTACCTGAAAAGGACTAAGGATATGTTTCTCATTTATGGAGGTGACGAAGAGGTCGTCATAAAGGGTTACATCGATGCTAGCTTCGACACAGATCTGGATGACTCCAAATCACAAACCGGATACGTGTATATTTTGAATGGTGGGGCGGTAAGCTGGTGCAGTTGCAAGCAAAGCGTCGTGGCGGGATCTACATGTGAAGCGGAGTACATGGCAGCCTCGGAGGCAGCACATGAAGCAATCTGGATGAAGGAGTTCATTACCGACCTAGGAGTTATTCCCAATGCGTCGGGCCCGATGACTCTCTTCTGTGATAACAGTGGAGCTATTGCCCTTGCCAAGGAGCCCAGGTTTCACAAGAAGACCTGGCATATGAAGCGTCTCTTCAACTCCATTCATGAAAATGTTTAAGATGGAGACATAGATATTTGTAAAGTGCACACGGATCTGAATGTCGCAGATCCGTTGACTAAACCTCTTCCACGAGAAAAACATGATCAACACCAGAACTCTATGGGTGTTCGATTCATCACAATGTAACTAGATTATTGACTCAAGTAAAAGTGGGAGACTATTGGAAATATGCCCTAGAGGCAATAATAAAATGGTTATTATTATATTTCCGTGTTCATGATAATTGTCTGTTTTTCATGCTATAATTGTATTGACCGGAAACCATAATACATGTGTGAATACATAGACCACAACATGTCCCTAGTGAGCCTCTAGTTGACTAGCTCATTGATCAATAGATGGTTATGGTTTCCTGACCATGGATATCAGATGTCATTGATAACGGGATCACATCATTAGGAGAATGATGTGATGGACAAGACCCAATCCTAAGCATAGCACAAGATTGTGTAGTTCATTTGCTAAAAGCTTTTCTAAAGTCAAGTATCATTTCCTTAGACCATGAGATTGTGCAACTCCCGGATACCATAGGAATGCTTTGGGTGTACAAAACGTCACAACGTAACTGGGTGGCTATAAAGGTACACTACAGGTATCTCCGAAAGTGTCTGTTGGGTTGGCACGAATCGAGACTGGGATTTGTCACTCCGTATGACGGAGAGATATCTCTTGGCCCACTCGGTAATGCATCATCATAATGAGATCAATGTGACTAAGTTTTTAGTCACGGGATCATGCATTACGGAATGAGTAAAGTGACTTGCCAGTAACGAGATTGAATGAGGTATTGGGATACCAACGATCGAATCTCGGGCAAGTAACGTACCGATTGACAAAGGGAATTGTATACGGGATTGATTGAATCCCCGACATCGTGGTTCATCCGATGAGATCATCATGGAACATGTGGGAGCCAACATGGGTATCCAGATTCCGCTATTGGTTATTTGCGGAGAGTCGTCTTGGTCATGTCTGCATGATTCCCGAACCTGTAGGGTCTACACACTTAAGGTTCGGTGACGCTAGAGTTGTTATGGGAATTAGTATGCGGTTACCTAATGTTGTTCGGAGTCCCGGATGAGATCCCGTACATCACGAGGAGTTTCGGAATGGTCCGGAGGTAAAGATTTATATATGGGAAGTCCAGTTTCAGTCACCAGAATAATTTCAGGGTTACCGGTATTGTACCGGGACCGCCGAAAGGTGTCCGGCGGTCCACCGGGTGGGTCCACCTACCATGAGGGACTTAATGGGCTGAACAAGGGTGGGAACCAGCCCCCTAGTGGGCTGGTGCGCACCCCCCCCCCAAGGGCCCAAGGCGCCTAGGGTTGAAAACCCTAGGGGGTGGGGGCGCCTCCCACCAACTTGGGGGGCAAGCTCCCCCCCTTGCCCCCCCTTAGATGAGATCTAAGGGGGGCCGGGCCCCTTTCCCCTTCCCCCTATAAATAGTGGGGGGTGGGAGGGCTGCCATACCCTTCCCCTGGTGCAGCCTTCCCCCTCTCCAACTCCACCTCCTCCTCTGTAGTGCTTGGCGAAGCCCTGCCGAGAACTGCAAGCTCCACCACCTCGCCATGGTGCTGCCGGAGCTCTCCCTCAACTTCTCCTCTCCCCTTGCTGGATCAAGGAGGAGACGTCCCCGGGTTGTACATGTGTTGAACGCGGAGGTGCCGTCTGTTCGGCATTAGATCGGATCTTTCGTGATTTGAATCGCCGCGAGTACGACTCCCTCATCCGTGTTCTAGTGACGCTTCCACTTAGCAATCTTCAAAGGTATGAAGATGCTCATCCTCTCCCTCTCTTGTTGCTAGAATCTCCATAGATTGATCTTGGTGATGCGTATAATTTTTTTGAATTATTGCTACATTCCCCAACACGGTGCCAAACATAACCTTCCAACATATCAATATTTACCTCTCGACCATTTCGAGACTCCTCGTCATGTCCGTGATCTCATCCAGGACTCCGAACAAACTTCGGTCATCAAAAACACATAACTCGTAATACAAATCGTCATCGAACGTTAAGCGTGCGGACCCTACGGGTTCGAGAACTATGTAGACATGATCGAGACACATCTCCGATAAATAACCAATAGCGGAACCTAGATGCTCATATTGGCTCCTACATATTCTATGAAGATCTTTATCGGTCAAACTGCACAACAACATACGTTGTTCCCTTTGTCCTCGGTATGTTACTTGCCCGAGATTCGATCGTAAATATCTTCATACCTAGTTCAATCTCGTTACTGGCAAGTCTCTTTACTCGTTCCGTAATGAATCATACCGTAACTAACTCATTAGTCACATTGCTTGCAAGGCTTATAGTGATGAGCATTACCGAGAGGGCCCAGAGATACCTCTCCAATAAACAGAGTAACAAATCCTAATCTCGATCTATGCCAACCCAAAAAACACCTTCGAAGATACCTGTAGAGCATCTTTATAATCACCCAGTTATGTTGTGACATATGATAACACACAAAGTGTTCCTCCGGTATTCGGGAGTTGCATAATCTCATAGTCAGAGGAACATGTATAAGTCATGAAGAAAGCAATAGCAATAAAACTTAACGATCATTATGCTAAGCTAGCGGATGGGTCTTATCCATCACATCATTCTCTAATGATGTGACCCCGTTCATCAAATGACAACACATGTCTATGGTCAGGAAAGTTAACCATCTTTGATTAACGAGCTAGTCAAGTAGAGGCATACTAGGGACACTATGTTTTGTCTATGTATTCACACATGTACTAAGTTTCCGATTAATATAATTCTAGCATGAATAATAAACATTTATCATGATATAAGGAAATATAAATAACAACTTTATTATTGCCTCTAGTGCGTATTTCCTTCAGTCTCACACTTGCACTAGAGTCAATAATCTAGATTACATAGTAATGATTCTAACACCCATGGAGTCTTGGTGTTTATCATGTTTTGCTCATGGAAGAGGCTTAGTCAATGGGTCTGCAACATTCAGATCCATATGTATTTTGCAAATCTCTATGTCTCCCTCCTTGACTTGATCGCGGATGGAATTGAAGCATCTCTTGATGTGTTTGGTTCTCTTGTGAAATCTGGATTCCTTTGCCAAGGCAATTGCTCCAGTATTGCCACCAAAGATTTTCATTGGACCCGATGCACTAGGTATTACACCTAGATCGGATATGAACTCCTTCATCCAGACTCCTTCATTTGTTGCTTTCGAAGCAGCTATGTACTCCGCTTCACACGTAGATCCCGCCATGACGCTCTGCTTGCAACTGCACCAACTAACAGCTCCACCATTCAATATAAATATGTATCCGGTTTGTGACTTAGAGTCATCCAAATATGTGTCAAAGCTTGCATCGATGTAACCATTTACGACAAGCTCTTTGTCACCTCCATAAACGAGAAACATGTCCTTAGTCCTTTTCAGGTATTTCAGGATGTTCTTGACCGCTGTCCAGTGATCCACTCCTAGATTACTTTGGTACCTCCCTGCTAAAATTATAGCAAGGCACACATCAAAGTCTGGTACACGGCATTTCATACATGATAGAACCTATGACTTTCATTTTCTCTCTATCTTCTGTAGTAGTCGGGCATTGAGTCTGACTCAACTTCACACCTTGTAACACAGGTAAGAACCCTTTCTTTTACTGATCCATTTTGAACTTCTTGAAAACTTTATCAAGGTATGTGCTTTGTGAAAGTCCAATTAAGTGTCTTGGTCTATCTCTATAGATCTTGATGCCCATATATAAGCAGCTTCACCGAGGTCTTTCATTGAAAAATTCTTAGTCAAGTATCCTTTTATGCTATCTAGAAATTCTGTATTATTTCCAATCAACAATATGTCATCCACATATAATATTAGAAATGCTACAGAGCTCCCACTCACTTGTAAATACAGGCTTCTCCAAAAGTCTGTATAAAACCATATGCTTTGATCACATTATCAAAGTGTATATTCCAACTCCGAGAGGCTTGCACCAGTCCATAAATGGATCACTGGAGCTTGCACACTTTGTTAGCACCTTTTGGATCGACAAAACCTTCTGGTTGCATCATATACAACTCTCCTTTAAGAAATCCACTAAGGAATGAAGTTTTGACATCCATTTGCCAAATTTCATAGTCATAAAATGCAGCAATTGCTAACATGATTCGGACAGACTTAAGCATCGCTACGGGTGAGAAGGTCTCATTGTGGTCAACTCCTTGAACTTGTCAAAAACCTTTCGCAACAAGTCGAGCTTTGTAGACAGTAACATTACCGTCAGCGTCAGTCTTCTTCTTGAAGATCCACTTATTTTCTATGGCTTTCCGATCATCAGGCAAGTCCACCAAAGTCCACACTTTGTTCTCATACATGGATCCCATCTCAAATTTCATGGCCTCAAGCCATTTCGCGGAATCTGGGCTCATCATCGCTTCCTCATAGTTCGTAGGTTCATCAGGGTCTAGTAACATGACTTCCAGAATAAGATTACCGTACCACTCTGGTGCGGACCGTACTCTAGTTAACCTACGAGGTTTTGTAGTAACTTGATCTGAAGTTTCATAATCATCATCATTAGCTTCCTCACTAATTGGATGTAGCAATCACTCGAACTGATTTCTGTGATAAACTACTTTCCTATTCGGGATAAGGTACAATTACCTCATCAAGTTCTACTTTCCTCCCACTGATAACCCACAAGTATAGGGGATCGCAACAGTTTTCGAGGTAGAGTATTCAACCCAAATTTATTGATTCAACACAAGGGGAGCCAAAGAATATTCTCAAGTATTAGCAGTTGAGTTGTCAATTCAACCACACCTGGATAACTTAGTATCTGCAGCAAAGTATTTAGTAGCAAAGTAGTATGGAAATAACGGTAACAGCAACAAAAGTAACAGTAGCAGTTTTGTAGTAATTGTAACAGTAGCAACGGTAAAGTAAATAAGCAAAGCACAATATGTGAAAAGCTCGTAGGCATTGGATCAGTGATGGATAATTATGTCGGATGTGATTCCTCATGTAATAGTTATAACATAGGGTGACACAGAACTAGCTCCAGGTCATCAATGTAATGTAGGCATGTATTCCAAATATAGGCATACGTGCTTATGGAAAAGAACTTGCATGGCATCTTTTGTCATACCCTCCCGTGGCAGCGGGGTCCTAGTAGAAACTAAGGGATATTAAGGCATCCTTTTAATAGAGTACCGGACCAAAGCATTAGCACTTAGTGAATATATGAACTCCTCAAACTACGGTCATCACCGAGAAGTATCCTGATTATTGTCACTTCGGGGTTGTCGGATCATAACACATAATAGGTGACTATAGACTTGCAAGATAGGATCAAGAACTCACATATATTCATGAAAACATAATAGGTTCAGATCTGAAATCATGGCACTCGGGCCCTAGTGACAAGCATTAAGCATAGCAAAGTCATAGCAACATCAATCTCAGAACATAGTGGATACTAGGGATCAAACCCTAACTAAACTAACTTGATTACATGGTAAATCTCATCCAACCCATCACCATCCAGCAAGCCTACGATGGAATTACTCACGCACAGCAGTGAGCATCATGAAATTGGTGATGGAGGATGGTTGATGATGACAACGATGATGAATCCCCCTCTCCGGAGCCTCGAACGGACTCCAGATCAGCCCTCCCGAGAGAGATTAGGGCTTGGCGGCGGCTCCGTATCATAAAACGCGATGAATCTTTCTCTTTGATTTTTTTCTCCGCGAAAGCAAATATATGGAGATGGAGTTGAGTTCGGTGGACGTCCAGGGGGCCCACGAGGCAGGGGCGCGCCCTAGGGGAGGGGGCGCGCCCCCCACCCTCATGGACAGGGTGTGGGCCCCCTGACATTGATTCTTTCGCCAGTATTTTTTATTAATTCTGAAAAGTTGCTCCGTGGATTTTCAGGTCATTCCGAGAACTTTTATTTCTGGACAAACATAACACCATGGCAGTTCAGCTAAAAACAGCGTCAGTCCGGGTTAGTTCCATTCAAATCATGCAAGTTAGAGTCCAAAACAAGGGCAAAAGTGTTTGGAAAAGTAGATACAACAGAGACGTATCAACTACCCCAAGCTTAACCTTTGCTTGTCCTCAAGCAATTCAGTTAACAAACTGAAAGTGATAAAAAAACTTTTACAAACTCTGTTTGCTCTTGTTCTTGTAAATATGTAAAGCCAGCATTCAAGTTTTTAGCAAAGATTATGAACTAACCATATTCACAATAACACTAAGGTCTCATGTTTACTCATATCAATGGCATAATCAACTAGCGATCAATAATAATAAAACTCGGATGACAACACTTTCTCAAAACAATCATAATATGATATAACAAGATGGTATCTCGCTAGCCCTTTTTGAGACCGCAAGACATAAATGCAGAGCACCTTTAAAGATCAAGGACTAACTAAACATTGTAATTCATGGTAAAAGAGATCCAGTAGTCATACCCAATATAAACTAATAGTAATGCATGCAAATGACAGCGGTGCTCTCCAGCGGGTGCTTTTTAATAAGAGGGTGATGACTCAACATAAAAGTAAATAGATAGGCCCTTCGCAGAGGGAAGCAGGGATTTGTAGAGGTGCCAGAGCTCGATTTTAAAATAGAGATGAATAGCATTTTGAGCGGTATACTTTCACTGTCAACATAACAACTATGAGATCTCGATATCTTCCATGCTACACACATTATAGGCGGTTCCCAAACAGAATGGTAAAGTTTATACTCCCCCACCACCAACAAGCATCAATCCATGGCTTTCCCGAAACAACGGGTGCCTCCAACTAGCAACAATCATGGGGGAGTTTTGTTTAATTATTTTGATTTGATTTGAGCATGGGACTGGGCATCCCGGTGACCAGCCATTTTCTCGTGAATGAGGAGCGGAGTCCACTCCTCTTGAAAATAACCCACCTAGCATGGAAGATACAGACAGCCCTAGTTGATACATGAGCTGCTCAAGCATACAAAACATAATTTCATTTGAAGGTTTGGAGTTTGGCACATACAAATTTACTTGGAACGGCAGGTAAATACCGCATATAGGAAGGTATGGTGGACTCATATGGAATAACTTTGGGGTTTATGGAGTTTGGATGCACAAGCAGTATTCCCACTTAGTACAGGTGAAGGCTAGCAAGAGACTGGGAAGTGACCAATTGAGAGAGCGACAACAGTCATGAACATGCATTAAAATTAATTAACACTGAGTGAAGCATGAGTAGCATATAATCCACCATGAACATAAATATCGTGAAGGCTATGTTGATTTTGTTTCAACTACATGCGTGAACATGTGCCAAGTCAAGTCACTCGAATCATTCAAAGGAGGATACCACCTTATCATACCTCATCACAACCATTTTAATAGCATGTTGGCACGCAAGGTAAACCATTATAAGCTCCTAGCTAATTAAGCATGGCATAAGCAACTATAATCTCTAATTGTCATTGCAAACATGTTTATTCATAATAGGCTAAATCAAGAACAATGAACTAATCATATTTACAAAAACAAGAGAGGTCGAGTTCATACCAGCTTATCTCATCTCAATCAGTCCATCATATATCGTCATTATTGCCTTTCACTCGCACGACCGAACGATGTGTATAATAATAATAGTGCACATGCATTGGACTATGCTGGAATTTGCAAGCATTCAATTCAAGGGAGAAGACAAGGTAATATGGGCTCTTGGTTAAATCAACAATCATGCATATGAGAGCCACTCAACATTTTCATCATGGTCTTCTCCTCTCGACCCCCAAAGGAAAGAAAAGAAATAAAACTATTTACATGGGAAAGATCCCAACAAGAAAAAGAAGAACGAGAAATCTTTATAGGTTTTCTTTTAATTACTACTATTACAGCATGGAAATTAAACTAACTAATTTTTTTGGTTTTTCTTTAAGGTTTATCAAACACACAAGAAGAAAGCTAGAGAAAGAAATTAAACTAGTATGGATAGTACAATGAAAGAGTATGAGCACCGACAAGTAGAATGAGTGTGTGAACATGAATGTAATGTCGGTGAGAAATTCGTACTCCCCAAGCTTAGGCTTTTGGCCTAAGTTGGTCTATGCCCATGGATCATGGCTACTCTCTCCGGTGTACTGAGGAGTGTCATCATATTGCCACTGGCTGGCGATCTCCTCCGGATCCCACTGATAACAGGATGGGCGATAAGGGTCAAGTGGTGGTTCTGGCTCGGGCTTCGGAGCTGATGTCTGGCCACGGAGCACATAGACGGCCTCCGGCAAGACGAGGTAAGGGCCTGCAGTTAAATCAAACAAAGAGGGCGGCATGCAAGATAATAGTCTCACTATGTTTCTTATGAAATCTCAAATTATACAAAAGCATCTTATCATCATCTTTAACAATAAACTCATGTGTTACCATGCTCTTATAATCTAGAAAGGTAAGGGGCGGCAGCTTTTCCTCTTTCTCAAAATGCCTAATAGGTATCCTGAAATATTTAGCAAGGCGTGCAACATTGATACCTCCAAAGATGGGGCCCTTTGTACGGTTCAGGCTTAATCGTTTAGCAATAATAGCACCCATACTAACAGAGTTATCACGAAATAAAGCATGGAACAAAATAATAATACCAGGAACACTAAGGTTTCCATAGTTTCCGCGACCAATTAAGCATCGACTAGCAAATATTGCAAAGTAGCGTAAAACAGGAAAATGTATGCTAGTAATTATTGGATCGGAAACCTTCCTCATTTCCCCTACAGTAATAGTATCAATAAATCCATCCACATATTTATGATGTGGTTCCTCTAAGCTGCCCCCGAAAGGTATCTTGCAAACCGTGCAAAATTCATATAGCGACATCTCCCTAGCCACATCATATAAATGAAACTCTACTAAAGGAGGTGATTTCTTAGGATAAAAGTAGAAATTTTGCACGAAAGTATTGGTGAGTAAGAGATACTGTTCAGCCTGGTCGTGGAGGAAGTCGGTGAGGCCCGCATTATCAGCCAACGAATAAAAATCATCATGAATCTCGGCTGCTCTCAAGAAATCATCACAAGGCCATTCACACGGCCGTACTTCCACCACACGAGGGAGATTATACTTGGGATTTTTATTCTCCTTAGCTTGTTTATCCATAGAGCCTTGGCTAGAAGAGCTCCTCAAGAAAAATCTCTTCATCTTTTTCTGAAAATTTCTGAAATTTTTAGTAACTCAAAATAAAAGTGAATCAAACTTAACAAAATTGATAGAAACTACTCCCACAAGTGCCTAGAGCCTATATCATGCATTAAAATTACTTGGGACCATATAAATTTGACATGCAAGCTCAAGAACAGAGGTCACCTAGGCAGCAAAAAATTGCAATGAATAAAGCACTAGAACAAAAATGCATTGGACCATTGGAGGAGTCACATACCAAAGAACAATCCCCCAAAGTAGTTTTCTGAATGCAGCTTTGAGAAAGGAGATCGAAAATGGCCGCAAAATGTGCTAGAACTCGTGCTTGAGCTGGATGGTGATTTTTTGGGAGGAAGAAGAAGTGTGTGGGTGCAAGAATAAGTGGAGGGGGGCCACCATGGGCCCACGAGGCAGGGGGGCGCGCCCTGGAGGGGTGGGCGCGCCCTGGATCCTTGTGGCCAGGTGCCAGCTCCCCATGATGTGTTCTCAGTGCCAGATATTCTCAAATATTCCAAAAAAATCATATTAAATTTGCAGGGCATTTGGAGAACTTTTATTTTTGGGGTATTTTTTATTGCATGGATAATTCAGAAAACAGACAAAATACTATTTTTGCTTTATTTAATCTAAATAATAGAAAGTAAATGGAGGGTACAGAAGGTTGTGCCTTCTAATTTCATCCATCTCATGCTCGTCAGAAGGAATCCACTAACAAGGTTGATCAAGTCTTGTTAACGAACTCATTCTGAATAACATGGAACCGGCGAAATTTCGAATAACACTAGGTTACTCAACGGGGATATGAACATCCCCAATAATAAGAATATCATATTTCTTCTTGACAGTAGGAAGAGGAAATTCAAAACCTCCAATAATGATAGTTGGAATTTTTCTACTAGAATTGATACTTTGGACTTGAGGTTGTTTCCTCGGAAAGTGTACCGTATGCTCATTACCATTAATATGAAAAGTGACATTGCCTTTGTTGCAATAAATAACAGCCCCTGCAGTATTCAAAAAAGGGTCTACCAAGGATAATCGACATACTATCGTCCTCGAGAATATCAAGAATAACAAAGTCCGTTAAGATAGTGACATTTGCAACCACAATAGGCACATCCTCACAAATACTAACAGGAATAGCAGTTGATTTATCAGCCATTTGCAAAGATATTTCAGTGGGTGTCAACTTATTCAGTTCAAGTCTACGATATAAAGAGAGAGGCATAACACTAACACCGGCTCCAAGATCACATAAAGCAGTTTGAACATAGTTTCTTTTAATGGAGCATGGTATAGTTGGTACTCCTAGGTCTCCAAGTTTCTTAGGTATTCCACCCTTAAAAGTATAATTAGCAAGCATGGTGGAAATTTCAGCTTCCGGTATCTTTCTTTTATTTGTAATAATATCTTTCATGTATTTAGCATAAGGATTCACTTTAAGCATATCAGTTAAGCGCATACGTAAGAAGATAGGTCTAATCATTTCAGCAAAGCGCTCAAAATCCTTATCATCCTTTTTCTTGGATGGCTTAGGAGGAAAAGGCATGGGTTTCTGAACCCATGGTTCTCTTTCTTTACCGTGCTTCCTAGAAACAAAATCTCTCTTATCATAGCATTGATTCTTTGATTGTGGGTTATCAAGATCAACAGCAGGTTCAATCTCTACATCATTATTATTGCCAGGTTGAGCATCAAAATGAACATTATCATTAACATTATCACTAGGTTCATGTTCATCACCAGATTGTATTTCAGCATCAGAAATAGAAATATCATTGGGATCCTCAGGTGTGTCTACAACAGGTTCACTAGAAGCATGCAAAGTCCTATCATTTTTCTTTTTCTTCCTTTTAGAAGGACTAGGTGCATCTAAATTATTTCTCTAAGAATCTTGCTCAATTCTCTTAGGGTGGCCTTCAGGATACAAAGGTTCCTGAGTCATTTTACCCGTTCTAGTAGCGACTCTAACAGCAAAGTCATGTTTATTATTAATTCATCAAGCAAATCACTTTGAGCTTTAAGTACTTGTTCTGCTTGAGTGGTAACCATAGAAGCATATTTACTAATGAGTTTAAGTTCACCTTTAACTCTAGCCATATAATCACTTAAGCATCCAATCATGTAAGAATTACTCTTTAATTCTCTACCAACAGAAGCATTGAAGTTTTCTTGTCTAGCCATAAAATCATCAAATTCATCCAAGCATTGGCTAGCAAACTTAGTAGACGGGATTTCAACTTTATCATATCGATAGAGAGAATTTACCTTTACTACCTGCGTCGGGTTATCAAGACCATGTGTTTCTTCAATAGGTGGTATATTAAGACCATGTATTTCTTCAATAGGAGGTAAATACTTAACATCTTCAGCTTTAATACCTTTTTCTTTCATAGTTTCTTTGCCTCTTGCATATCTTCAGGACTGAGAAATAGAACACCCCTCTTCTTCGGAGTTGGTTTAGGAGTTGGCTCAGGAAGAGTCCAATTATTTTCATTCGTCAACATATTATTCAATGGCAATTCAGCTTGGTCGACTGTTCTTTCCCTGAAAACACAACCAGCATAACTATCCAAGTGGTCCTTGGAAGCATCAGTTAGTCCATTATAAAAGATATCAAGTATTTCATTTTTCTTAAGAGGATGATTAGGCAAAGCATTAAGTAACCGGAGAAGCCTCCCCCAAGCTTGTGGGAGACTCTCTTCTTCAATTTGCACAAAATTATATATTTCCCTCAAGGCAGCTTGTTTCTTATGAGCTGGGAAATATTTAGCAGAGAAGTAATAAATCATATCCTGGGGACTACGCACACAACCAGGATCAAGAGAATTAAACCAAGTTTTAGCATCACCCTTTAATGAGAACAAAAATATCTTAAGGATATAATAGTAGCGAGATTTCTCATCATTAGTGAACAGAGTGGCTATATCATTTAACTTAGTAAGATGCGCCACAACAGTTTCAGATTCATAGCCATAAAATGGATCAAATTCAACCAAAGTAATTATCTCAGGATCGACAAAGAATAATCCTTATCAGTAACAAAGATAGGTGAAGTAGCAAAAGCAGGGTCATATTTCATTCTAGAATTCACAGTTTTCTGTTTTAGCTTAGCTAATAACTTCTTAAGATCAGATCTATCATTGCAAGCAAGAAAATCTCTAGTAGTTTCTTCATCCATGACATAACCCTCAGGAACAACAGGCAATTCATACTTAGGGGGAGAACCTTCATCATCACTATCTTCAATAATATCAGTTTCAAGAATTTCATTCTCTCTAACCTAGCAAGTTATTCATCAAGATATTCACCTAATGGCACAGTAGTATCAAGCACAGAAGTAGTTTCATCATAAGTATCATGCATAGTAGAAGTGGCATCATCAATAACATGCGACATATCAGAATTAATAGCAGAAGCAGGTTTAGGTGTCGCAAGCTTACTCATAACAGAAGGAGAATCTAGTGCAGAGCTAGATGGCAGTTCCTTACCTCCCCTCATAGTTGAGGGATAAATCTTAGTTCTTTCATCTTTCAAGTTCCTCATAGTGACCGGCAGATATAAATCCCAAGTGACTCAAAGAATAGAGCTATGCTCCCCGGCAACGGCGCCAGAAAATAGTCCTGATAACCCACAAGTATAGGGGATCACAACAATTTTCGAGGGTAGACTATTCAACCCAAATTTATTGATTCGACACAAGGGGAGCCAAAGAATATTCTCAAGTATTAGCAATTGAGTTGTCAATTCGACCACACCTAGATAACTTAGTATCTGCAGCAAAGTATTTAGTAGCAAAGTAGTATGGAAGTAACGGTAACAGTAACAAAAGTAACAGTAGCAGTTTTGTAGTAATTATAACAGTAGCAACGGTAAAGTAAATAAGCAAAGCACAATATGTGAAAAGCTCATAGGCATTGGATCAGTGATGGATAATTATGTCGGATGTGATTCCTCATGTAATAGTTATAACATAGGGTGACACAGAACTAGCTCCAGGTCATCAATGTAATGTAGGCATGTATTCCAAATATAGGCATACGTGCTTATGGAAAAGAACTTGCATGGCATCTTTTGTCATACCCTCCCGTGGCAGCGGGGTCCTAGTAGAAACTAAGGGATATTAAGGCATCCTTTTAATAGAGTATCGGACCAAAGCATTAGCACTTAGTGAATACATGAACTCCTCAAACTACGGTCATCACCGAGAAGTATCCTGATTATTGTCACTTCGGGGTTGTCGGATCATAACACATAATAGGTGACTATAGACTTGCAAGATAGGATCAAGAACTCACATATATTCATGAAAACATAATAGGTTCAGATCTGAAATCATGGCACTCGGGCCCTAGTGACAAGCATTAAGCATAGCAAAGTCATAGCAACATCAATCTCAGAACATAGTGGATACTAGGGATCAAACCCTAACAAAACTAACTTGATTACATGTTAAATCTCATCCAACCCATCACCATCCAGCAAGCCTACGATGGAATTACTCACGCACAGCGGTGAGCATCATGAAATTGGTGATGGAGGATGGTTGATGATAACGACGGCGACAAATCCCCCTCTCCGGAGCCTCGAACGGACTCTAGATCAGCCCTCCCGAGAAAGATTAGGGCTTGGTGGCGGCTCCGTATCGTAAAACGCGATGAATCTTTCTCTTTGATTTTTTCTCTGCGAAAGCAAATATATGGAGTTGGAGTTGAGGTCGGTGGACGTCTAGGGGGCCCACAAGGCAGGGGGAGCTCCCTAGGGGAGGGGGCGCGCCCCCCACCCTCCTAGACAGGGTGTGGGCCCCCAGACGTTGATTCTTTCACCAGTATTTTTTATTAATTCTGAAAAGTTGCTTCGTGGATTTTCAGGTCATTCCGAGAACTTTTATTTCTGCACAAAATAACACCATGACAGTTCTGCTGAAAATAGCGTTAGTCCAGGTTAGTTCCATTCAAATATGCAAGTTAGAGTCCAAAACAAGGGCAAACGTGTTTGCAAAAGTAGATACGATGGAGACATATCACCCACTCACTTCTTTCGAGAGAAACTCCTTCTATAGAAAGGATCCATTCTTATCAACGAATATCTTGCCTTCGGATCTATGATAGAAGGTGTACTCAACAATTTCCTTTGGGAATCCTATGAAGACGCATTTCTCCGATTTGGATTCGAGCTTATCAGGTTGAAGCTTTTTCACATAAGCATCACAGCCCCAAACTTTAAGAAATGACAACTTGGGTCTCTTGCCAAACCACAGTTCATATGATGTCATCTCAACGGATTTCAATGCTGCCCTACTTAACGTGAATGCAGCCGTCTCTAAAGCATAACCCCAAAACGATAGCGGTAAATCAGTAAGAGACATCATAGATCACACCATATCTAATAAAGTACGGTTACGACGTTCGGACACACCATTACGCTGTGGTGTTCCAAGTAGCGTGAGTTGTGAAACTATTCCACATTGTTTTGAATGAAGACCAAACTCGTAACTAGGATATTCGCCTCCACGATCAGATTGTAGAAACTTTATTTTCTTGTTACGATGATTTTCCACTTCACTCTGAAATTCTTTGAACTTTTCAAATGTTTCAGACTTATGTTTCATTAAGTAGATATACCCATATCTGCTCAAATCATCTCTGAAGGTGAGAAAATAACGATACCTGCCACGAGCCTCAACACTCATTGGATCGCATACATTGGTATGTGTTATTTCCAATAAGTCAATGGCTCGCTCCATTGTTCCGGAGAACGGAGTTTTAGTCATCTTGCCCATGAGGCATGGTTTGCAAGCACCAAGTGATTCATAATCAAGTGATTCCAAAAGCCCATTGGCATGGAGTTTCTTCATGCGCTTCACACCAATATGACCTAAACGGCAGTGCCACAAATAAGTTGCACTATCATTATTAACTATGCATCTTTTGGCTTCAATATTATGAATATGTGTATCACTACGATCGAGACCCAACAAGAATAGACCACTTAACAAGGGTGCATGACCATAAAAGATATTACTCATATAAATAGACCAGCCATTATTCTCTGATTTAAATGAATAACCGTCTCGCATCAAACAAGATCAAGATATAATGTTCATGCTCAATGCTGGAACCAAATAACAATTATTTAGGTCTAAAATTAATCCCAAAGGTAGATGTAGAGGTAGCGTGCCGACGGCGATCACATCGACCTTGGAACCATTTCCAACGCGCATCGTCACCTCGTCCTTAGCCAATCTTCGTTTAATCTGTAGCCCCTGTTTCGTGTTGCAAATATGAGCAACAGAACCAATATCAAATACCCAGGTGCTACTACGAGCATTAGTAAGGTACACATCAATAACATGTATATCAAATATACCTTTCACTTTGCCATCCTTCTTATCCGCCAAATACTTGGGGTAGTTCCGCTTCCAGTGACCAGTCCCTCTGTAGTAGAAGCACTCAGTTTCAGGCTTAGGTCTAGACTTGGGCTTCTTCCCGGGAGTAGCAGTTTGCTTGCCATTCTTCTTGAAGTTCCCCTTCTTACCTTTGCCCTTTTTCTTGAAACTAGTGGTCTTGTTAACCATCAACACTTGATGCTCCTTCTTGATTTCTACCTCCGCAGCCTTTAGCATTGCGAAGAGCTCGGGAAATGTATTTTCCATCCCTTGCATATTATAGTTCATCACGAAGCCTTTATAGCTTGGTGGCAGTGATTGAAGAACTCTGTCAATGACACTATCATCAGGAGGATTAACGCCCAGCTGAGTCAAGTGGTTATGGTACCCAGACATTCTAAGTATGTGTTCACTGACAGAACTATTCTCCTCCATTTTCTAGATATAGAACTTGTTGGAGACTTCATATCTCTCAACTCGGGTATTTGCTTGAAATATTAACTTCAACTCTTGGAACATCTCATATGCTCCATGACGTTCAAAATGTCTTTGAAGTCCTGATTCTAAGCCATAAAGCATGGCACACGGAACTATCGAGTAGTCATCAGATCGAGTTTGCCAGACGTTCATAACGTCAGCATCTGCTCCTACAGCTGGCCTTGCACCTAGCAGTGCTTCAAGGAGATAATTCTTCTGTGCAGCAATGAGGATAATCCTCAAGTTACGGACTCAGTCCATGTAATTGCTACCATCATCTTTCAACTTAGCTTTCTCAAGGAACACATTAAAATTTAAGGGAACGGTAGCACGGGTAATTGATCTACAACAACATAGATATGCAAAAAACTATCAGGACTAAGTTCATGATAAATTAAAGATCAATTAATCATATTACTAAAGAACTCCCACTTAGATAGACATCCCTCTAGTCATCTAAATGATCGTGTGATCCATATCAACTAAACCATGTCCAATCATCACGTGAGAGGGAGTAGTTTTCAACGGTGAACATCTCTATGTTGATCATATCTACTATATGATTCATGTTCGACCTTTCAGTCTCAGTGTTCCGGGTCCATATCTGCATATGCTAGGCTCGTCAAGTTTAACCCGAGTATTCTGCACGTGCAAAACTGGCTTGCACCTGTTGTATGTGAACGTAGAGCTTATCACACCCAATCATCACATGGTGTCTCGGCACGACGAACTGTAACAACGGTGCATACTCAAGGAGAACACTTATACCTTAAAATTTAGTGAGGGATCATCTTATAATGCTATCGTCGTACTAAGCAAAATAAGATGCATAAAAGATAAACATCACATGCAATCAAAATATGTGACATGATATGCCATCATCATCTTGTGCCTTTGATCTCCATTTCCAAAGCATTGGCATGATCTCCATTGTCACCGGCTTGACACCTTGATCTCCATCGTAGCATCGTTGTCATCTCGCCAACTATTAATTCTACAACTATCGCTACCGCTTAGTGATAAAGTAAAGCAATTACATGGCGATTGCATTTCATACAATAAAGCGACAACCATATGGCTCCTGCCAGTTGTCGATAACTTTGTTACGAAACATGATCATCTCATACAACAATTCATATCACATCATGTCTTGATCATATCACATCACAACATGCCCTGCAAAAACAAGTTAGATGTCCCCTACTTTGTTGTTGCAAGTTTTACGTGGCTGCTACGGGCTTCTAGCAAGAACCGTTCTTACCTACGCATCAAAACCACAACAATTTTTCGGCAAGTGTGTTGTTTTAACCTTCAACAAGGACCGGCCGTATTCAAACTCAATTCAACTAAAGTTGGAGAAATAGAAACCCGCCAGCCACCTGTGTGCAAAGAACGTCGGTAGAACTAGTCTCATGAACACGGTCATGTAATGTCGGTCCGGGCTGCTTCATCCAACAATACCGCCGAATCAAAGTAAGACGTTGGTGGTAAGCAGTATGACTATTATTGCCCACAACTCCTTGTGTTCTACACGTGCATATCATCTACGCATAGACCTGGCTCGGATGCCGCTATTGGGGAACGTAGCATGCAATTTCAAAAAAAATACTGCAATCACGCAAGATCTATCAAAGAGATGCATAGCAATGAGAGGGGGAGAGTGTGTCCATGTACCCTCGTAGACCGATAGCGGAAGTGTTAGTTAACGCAATTGATGTAGTCGAACGTCTCATGATCCAACCGATCCAAGTACGGAAGGTACGGCACCTCCGTGTTCAGCACACGTTCAGCTCGATGATGTCCCTCGAACTCTTGATCCAGTAGAGGGTTGAGCGAGAGTTCCGTCAGCACGATGGCGTGGTGACAGTGTTGATGATGTGATCCGCGCAAGGCTTCGCATAAGCACTACGACGCTATGACCGGGGGAGTTAACTGTGGAGGGGGGCACCGCACACGGCAAAGAGAACAATTGATGTGCCTTTGGGGTGCCCCTGCCCATGTATATAAAGGAGGAGCGGAGGAGGCGGCCGTCCATAGGGCGCGCCAAGTGTGGCGAGTCCTACTAGGACTCCCTAGTCCTAGTAGGATTCCCCTTTCCTTTTCGGAGAAGGGGAGAAGGGGAAAGAGGTGGAGGAGAAGAAGGAAAGGGGGGCCGCACCCCCACCCCTAGTCCAATTCGGTTTGGGTTGGGGGGCACGCCTCCACTTGGCCGCCGCCTCCTCTCTTCCACTAAGGCCCATGAAGGCCCATTAACCCCCCCCCCCCCCCAGGGGGGGTTCCGGTAACCTCGTGGTACTCCGGAAAATGTCCGAACCTTTCCGAAACCATTCCGGTGTCTAAACATAACCTTCCAATATATCAATCTTTACCTCTCGACCATTTCGAGACTCCTTGTCATGTCTGTGATCTCATCCGGGACTCCGAACAAACTTCAGTCATCAAAAACACATAACCCATAATACAAATCGTCATCGAACGTTAAGCGTGCGGACCCTACGGGTTCGAGAACTATGTAGACATGAGCCGGCTTGGGGCAGGAACCAAGACAGCCAGCATCGCTTTGCTTCAGCGGCATTCGTCATTGGTAGTGCCGTATCGTCGTCGCCGGAAAGTACTCGACGTCGGTACTGGGCCAACACGGCAAACCTCTCTTTCTTCTCTATAATTGAAATCGGTGTAAATGGACTTCTGTGGGGAGAACGCATGTTTCCTAGCTAGGTGTCATACCAATGATCTCATAGATGTCTTGTTGAATCAAAGTGTGGAAGCGACCATCATGAGAAGTCCATATGCCAACACTGCTTTCAGAAAGAAGAAGAAACACTACAAACTCCGGCAAACGCCATTGCTCTCGCAACAACGGCATGCTTGATTTTGCTTGGGTGTAAATTTACTACCTTTTCTTCGGCATCACCATTTCAACAGTTCAGCATAAGGTCCCATCCCTCCCGTCCCTCCCCCGTGTGGCGGCGCCGCCCCGCATCGGGGAGCCCCCGCCCTTCGCCTACAGCCTCGCCCCTCCTCCGCTCCCCTCCACCGCCGTCGCCCGGGATGTCATAGGGCAAAGCCCTTGTGGCATGGCGGGGGCGGCGGTTTCTCCTTGGATCTCGATCTGGTTGGGAGGCGGCACATCTCTCCAGCCAGATCGGTGGCGGTGGCACAGATCGGCGGCGACATGGAAGTGGTGCGGCGGTGGCGGGAGGACGGCACCAGCAACGGCGAGTCTGGCCTTGACTCATGTCGGGCTAATTCGTTATGTTACCGATCTCAATCACCGTCGGCGGAGCACTTCTCCTGGACGTGATCTGGAATACGAGGATGTCTGGGGCGCCGACCCTAGGCTTGGTGGTGGTGGCCTTCTTCTTCGTCGGAGTTGGTCGGCCGGCTGGTTGTGCTTGCATGGTCATGCAGTGACCGGCGGCTTGGCCGGTCGGCAACAGCAGAACTTGGCCGGTGGCAGCGGCAAAGTTCTGTCTGGATCCCGGGGCGGCAGCCCCGGAGGATGGCGGCCGGTGAAGCTCGGGCTTCCCATGGCGGCATGGCGTGGTGCAGTCCCTGTCCAAGGCGGATCTGTGATGGCAATCTGCTATGGATTGGTTCGGATCAGAGACGGTGATGAGCGCACCGGATCCTTCTCAGCGGCTCTCGCGGCTTGGCGAGGCAGGGTGGGAGCCCTCTGAGGGAGTCCCGGATAAGGGGGTATCCGGACAGCCGGATTATGTACTTTGGCCAGATTGTTGGACTATGAAGATAAAAGATTGAAGACTTCGTCCCGTGTCCGGATGGGACTCTCCTTTGCGTGGAAGGCAAGCTTGGCAATTCGGATGATAGATCTCCTTCTCTGTAACCGACTCTGTGTAACCCTACCCCCTCCGGTGTCTATATAAACCGGAGGGTTTAGTCCGTAGGACATGATCAACAATCATACCATATGCTAGCTTCTAGGGTTTAGCCTCTACAATCTCGTGGTAGATCAACTCTTGTAATACTCATATCATCAAGATCAATCAAGCAGGAAGTAGGGTATTACCTCCATCGAGAGGGCCCGAACCTGGGTAAAACATCGTGTCCCTAGTCTCCTGTTACCATTAGCCTTAGACGCACAGTTCGGGACCCCCTACCCGAGATCCACCGGTTTTGACACCGACATTGGTGCTTCCATTGCAAGTTCCACTGTGTCGTCGCGATAAGGCTTGATGGCTCGTCTTGTTGTCAAGGACAACATCACCTTTGGGGGAGACCTGGCCCTAGGCCAAACTCACCGGCTGGGCGACTTCGCTATGACCGCCCGATCGGCTGTCGCGCCGATGATGACTTCCCAGGTCATCAAAAACAGCCTCCATGTTAATTCGGAACTCGCCGAACAGATGGATCCAATGGAGCTCTCCTCCTTTAATGAGCTCTTGGATCGCATCGCCGCCCTGGGTGTCGCTACGGACTATCATCGGATCGGGCTTAAACCCGACCAAAGGGAGATTTATTCTCCTCCGGTCACCCATGAGATAGCAGTAGTGGAAGAGCAACATACGAATTTCCCTCTATTTTGCGGACGAACTATGTCCGGATTTCCGAGCTCTCTGAGTCGGACACCCACTCGCGGAGGACACGACCCAAACCCTGAATCTAGAGTCCGGCGGTGGACCGAAGAAATTGGGCAACATCCCAGAGCCCGAGCCGTCAAGCTCGGAAGCTTCTTTGCCCCTGGGCCCCAGATAGGGTCAGGATTCGGATTCACAACCACCCACCCACCCAGATTTATTCAATCTTTCACATATCAGACAATAGCCCCAAGAGACAATACATCATTACTGAGCCAGATTCCTCCTTGCGATAAACAAGGTCAAGGACTGTCGCGAGGAAGACGCAATCTCCCTCTTTTGCAAAAATTGTACGGACAAAGGGATCCTCAACGCTATAAGTCGCCGAGACATAGTACACTTCGCTGACTTAGCGGCCATAGTGCAGAAATACCGCGCAATGGAAAGCACTTGGAAAAGCCAAACAAACTTCTAGGACAACCCGGCTCTCATTAAACCCCTTGTCCGAACTAAAAGGGCAAACTCTCGTAAGTTACCCGATTCAATTACCAAAAAATCAAAGCCCGATGCAAGGCGTGGAACCGTATTGGAGGAATAGCTCAATGGGCCATGCAAAATTCACAGCACACCGGATACCACGCCAACACATAGCCTTAGAGCATGTTGGATACTCCGGCGGGTAGCAAAGATCGGCGAGGATCTCCTCATATACCATACAGCAAAACAACATACCGCCGGTAATAACAATACGGTATTGACAGTCTTCGAGACTTTCGCCTCAAATAATAGGCGTAAGAGAGCTCAGCGCAGTCTCGCCAAAGTTTGCCACATGGCAACTATAAATCCATGGAATGACGCGGCTATAACTTACAATGCCAGTGACGAACCTCAATACCGAACAGTCCGGGCACCAGCCGCTTTGGTCCTTAGTCCAATCGTGGACAGCTTCCGACTCACTAAAGTGCTCATGGACTGCGGAAGCGGACTAAACCTCATCTATGGTGAAACCCTCAACAAGATGGAAATTGACAAAAGCCGCATTGAGCGAAGCAGCACAACCGTCAGGGGAATCATCCCTAGTCGGGAGGAGCGATGTGCGAGAAAAATCACACTGGATGTGGTATTCGGCACGCCGGAGAATTATAGGTCCAAAGAAATTACATTCCAAGTGGCCCCGTTCAGCAGCGAATACCATGCCCTCTTAGGGCGGGACGCATTTACGAGCTTCCAAGCTATACCCCATTACGGGTACATGAAGCTCAAAATGCCCGGGCCCAATGGAATCATCACTCTAGCTAGTGATCCGGACATCACACTCCACGCCGAAAATAAAACTGCTGCACTAGCCCTGGAGGCATTATCCGAAGCCCTTGCGGCCGAAGAACTAACAACACTGCATGCCACAGTGGACAGAGACGACGTGATACTCGACAAGCGACCCAAGTCCATCTCTTTGAAACCCGCGGATGAGATAGTCAAATTCCAGGTCCACCCAACGGACCCTACAAAGACAGCTTCCATTGAGACACAGCTGAACCCCACAATAGACACCGCACTGCGAGATTTCCTGCGTGAGAATTGGGATATTTTCGCCTCACATCCTTCAGACATGCCGGGCATCCCACGCAGGCTAGCCGAACACAGCCTCAATATTCTGAAAGGATACAAGCCAGTCAAGCGGACTCTTAGGCGCTTCTCCGAGCCTAAGCGACAAGCCATGGGAGAAGAGCTAGCCAAGCTACTCGAGGCCGGATTCATCAGAGACATAAAACATCTGGATTGGATGGCAAACCTGGTAATGGTACCAAAGAAGGACAAATCATGGCACCTATGTGTCGATTTCAAGGACCTCAATAAGGCTTGCCACAAGGATACCTTCCCCCTCCCCCGCATTGATCAAATCATCGACGCCACCGCAGGACATGACTCATTGTGTTTCCTCGACGCATACTCCGGATACCATCAGATCAAGATGGCGGAGTCTGACCAAGCCGCAACGGCCTTCATTACGCCATACGGCCCCTTCTGTTTCAACGCCATGCCTTTCGGGCTCAAAAATGCCGGCGCAACCTATCAACGCATGATTCGGACATGCCTGGAAAAACAAATTGGCAAAACAGTAGAGGCTTACGTAGACGACATGGTCATTAAAACAAGACACGTCGAAACTTTAATAGATGACTTGAGGCTCATGTTCGACAACCTCCGAACATACGACATCAAGCTCAACCCGGAGAAATGTGTCTTCGGTGTACCCTCCGGGAAATTGCTCGGCTTCATCGTTTCCAATAGAGGAATTGAAGCAAATCCAACAAAAATCCAAGCTCTGTCACAGTTGGCCATCCCAATAGACCTCAAGCAGATCCAGAAACTACCTGGATGTGTGGCTGCCTTAAGCCACTTTATCTCCCGATTAGGAGAAAAGGCACTACCTCTTTACCGCCTTCTTCGACGCACCGAACACTTCGAGTGGACGGATGCGGCCACGGCCGGACTGGAAGAAATAAAGGCCCTCCTGGCCACCAACCCAGTCCTGACCGCGCCAAATACTGGCGAGCCCATGCTATTATACATAGCGGCAACACACCAAGTTGTCAGCGCAGTGCTCGCTGTCGAACGAGAAGCAGACGGACACAAGTTCCTGCTCCAAAAGCCGGTATATTACGTGTCCACTGTCCTCACTCCATGCAAATCTCGGTACCCACACTAGAAAAGATAGCGTATGCAGTCTTCATGGCATCCCGGAAGCTATGACATTACTTTCAAGAGTGTTCGATTACGGTGGCCTCCGAAGTACCACTCAATGATATAATAAATAACCGCGACGCAACGGGCCGAATTGCTAAATGGGCTATCGAGCTCCTTCCGTTCGACATAACATACAAACCACGACGGACCATTAAGTCGTGAGTACTGGCTGACTTTGTCGCCGAATGGACAGAAGCCGAACTCCCTAAAGAGTACGGCGCGTACTCCAATTGGATCATGCACTTCGACGGCTCTAAAATGTTGGCCGGATTGGGGGTGGGCGTTGTCCTGACATCCCCACCGGAGACACGGTCCAATACGTACTCCAAAGATTATACACAGACTCCAACAATGCAGACGAATACGAGGCTCTGTTGCATGGTCTTCGGATGGCAATCTCCATGGGCATACAACGCCTCGAAGTACGCGAGGACTCGAACCTTGCGATATCGCAGATAAATGGAGACTTTGATGCCAAGGATCCGAAAATGGCGGCTTATCGTAACGCCTTCCTCAAAATGTCAGCTCGGTTCAAGGGGCTCGAATTCCACCATGTGGTCAGAGAAAATAATCAAGCGGCGGATATCCTCGCCCGCATCGGCGCTAAACACGACCCCATCCCACCTAATATCTTCTTGGAAAGGCTGTTCAAGCCGTCCGTGGTATGGGAAGGGGAGTCCGGCAATATTAGTCTGGCTCCGAATACAACCCCAGATTCTGAACCATCTGACGTAATCGGAGGCTCTGCCACCGAAATAACACCTTCGGCCCATGAAATCATGGTTGTCATCGCCCCGTGGACCGAGCCCTTCTTAGCCTACCTAAATAGGCAAGAGCTCCCTGAGGACCAAAATGAGGCACGTTGTATTGTGCGACGCTCTAAGGCCTACAAAGTCCATGGAAAGCTCTACAAGAAAAGTACTACTGGAGTGCTCCAAAGATGCATCTCCGAAGAGGAAGGGCGGCAGCTCTTATCCGAAATCCATTCCGGACTCGGCGGACACCACGCTGCAGCTCGGGCACTTGTAAGCAAGGCCTTCCGTATAGGTTTTTACTGGCCAACAGCCCGAGCAGATGCACAGGACCTTGTCCAACATTGCGTCAGTTGCCAACTCTTCGCCAATCAGAGCCATATGCTCCCTACTGCTCTCCAAACAATCCCCATAACTTGGCCCTTCGCGGTCTGGGGGCTGGATATGGTCGGACCTCTCAAAGGGGGAAGCCATAAGAAAAAATACTTAATGGTCATGGTGGACAAGTTCACCAAATGGATAGAAGCCAAACCAGTTAAAACAGCCGAATCCGGACCAGTGATAGACTTCATATCAGGGGTCGTACACCGTTATGGTGTCCCCCACAGCATCATCACTGACAATGGCTCAAATTTCACAGCCGATGAGGTGAAAACTTGGTGCGGCAACATGGGCATTAAGCTTGATTACGCCTCTGTCTATCACCCCCAAACAAACGGTCAAGTCGAACATGCAAATGGTCTCATCATGAGCGGCATCAAACCCAGACTAGTGCGATCCTTGAAGGAATCAGACACGCATTGGGTCGAGGAGCTCTACTCCGTACTCTGGGGGCTGCGGACCATGCCTAATCGTACCACCGGATACACACCATTTTTTATGGTGTACGGCGCAGAAGCAGTGCTACCCTGCGACATAATCCATGACTCACCTCGCGTGCGCATGTACGAAGAGAAGGAAGCCGAGCTAGATCGGCAGGACAACTTAGATGCTCTGGAGGAGGAGAGTGATGTAGAAAAAGCCCGTTCCGCATTCTATCAGCAACAGGCTCGAAGGTATCAAAGCAGAGAAGTATGGGCCAAAACTTATAACATTAGAGAACTAGTTCTACGCCTCCCCGAGAAGAAGAAGGACAAGCTCAAACCCAAGTGGGAGGGTCCCTTCATCATTGATAAAGTTCTCACCAGAGGACCATACCGTCTGCGCAATGCATCTGATAACAGACTCGAGCCGAACTCATGGAACGCGGCCAGACTCCGAAGATTCTACGCCTAGTGCCGAACTCAGGGTTCGTCTCCTCACCTCCGCCTCTTCATTATGTTCTCTTCTTTCCTTTCTCACCTTCTTTTCCTTTCCACACACAGCCTTACAAAATTGTACGGATGCTTTGATCGCTCCGGCCGCACTATGCGTGCACATTATACCTGGGGGCTTCCTATACGGAAGCTAAATATACCCACTTTAATGGCTCTCTGCCAGCCACATATGCGTTTTCTTTCCATATGTGCCCTTTTCTTCACCATTATATGCATCGATATGACTTAAGTTTTGGCCATGCTGGGTTGCCTGGCTCTTGTGTTTATGCCCTACGTTCCCGTTAATTCAGCTAGGGCATAAGGGGAACACCTCTGCAATTGTTACTGCCGGTTCAGCCGGATGTGTACCTCAGACTGGGTGAAGCCGAAAGCTAGCGTTCTTAAGGGAATATTCGGTCGGTGAACAAAAGATGTTTTCGTTTATTACAACGTGAATCCCTAGATGTTTTGTTTCCTGCGCTTCTATTCGTAGTTCGGACATGCACACCGATGCATGCGCACCCAGAGAAAGGAACCCCTAACGGAACTATTCTCTCTGGAAGATGTTTCTTACTACCCATGTAATATAACATAACTAGTTGGGTACTTGTCTGTTCAAGAACTTATGACCCCTACGCCTGGTTTCCATGCATACCCCAGTTTTTCATAACTGCGCGGGTATTCGGATACACTCCGGACTGTCGGGTCCGGGGGCTGAAGCGAAAAGGTCCGCCATGACAAATGATTTTCAATCCGGCTAGGGACTACATAGGTCCATTTAAATTACATAGTCACTTAGACTGGCTATATTCTTCCTCTATACCATCCAACAGGCTGTCTAGCTTACAATCCTGTTGGGAATACTTTGTTGCTAACGCTACTTGGCCATATACCAGACTTACAGGTATCTCTTGCCCATCTGCCCCCACCGGTCCGACTTCGGCCATATGGTTCGGTTCAGCCTTGGCGTATCGCGTCGTCACCACGGCCCAGGCTTCCCTCGCACCTTGTCGGCAGGCTGATATCTTCCATAACCGGAAACGCCGCTGTGCTCCTTTGAGCATCTTCACAAGCTCGCTCATGCCTCCTGGCAGGGAATCGGATGGCCACAAGGCCTGGGCAATACCCTGCATCACCTACCGCGCTTGTTCGTGCAGTTGTGAAAGATCTTGCAGCATATCGCTTGCGGATCCGGGCATCTCCTCTTCAGGACGGCCCGTCAGCATACCTGCAGACATAACTCTGTCAATACGCTTTCGCACCGAACTGTACTACAGTTTGTTTAAGCACTTACTATAAATGCCGCGTCGAAGCCTCCTGTTCTCCTTCACGGAGTCAGCAAGCTGAGGCCGAACATCTTTTAATTTGACGCTCAATCGGATATTAGCATCTTGGAGATTATTTCTCTCTCGAATAGCCTACGTCAGCACATGCTCGCCCGCCTTCAGCTGACTTTGCAGATGTGGCTCATTATCTTCCACAATTTTCGGATTCTCCCCGAGATTGTCTGCAGCATCTTTTGTTAGATTTATAAACCATGCCGAATAATTAACTGGTATACACCCTTACATATTTCGTTATCAATGGTTAGTCTTACCAGAAGAGGCCTTTTTTGATTCCTCTTGTTCGGCAACAGCGGTCTTCAGCTGGGTCTTACATTCCTCCAGTTCTTGAGATAAATGGGTATTCTTCTCTATAAGAACCTATGCATACAATGATCCTTAAATCAGTTGTGCCAACTGTTTCAAGTCTCAGGGGCTAGTACTACGCATACTTATCATATTTTCTTACCCGTATATCCTTCGCATACTGGTCCGTTGCTCTGGCAAGTCCATCTTGAGCAGCGTGAATATATGCGTCTCCGGAGTTGAAGGCATCAAAAGCCTCCTCGGAGAAAATACCATTGTGGAGTATGGCCCGTCTGCGCTGGTGATTCATGGTGCTCCCCACTTTGGAGTTTGAAGCGGAAAGCCTATCCGCATCCTCTGTGGGAGGGAAATTCAGCGTTGCCCCCACATCAGCCTCCACCCGTGAGTCCGATTCAGGAATCCGGCTGCTTGAGGCATGGTCGGCAGGGGATCCGGATGTAGTCTGGCGGATGTTTTCACTGCCAGGACACAATGCAAACTGTCACACTTCGGTAAAGATAATCACAGAGCAAGCTTAATTTGTACCTTTGCCCCAGCATCTCAGTTCTAACCGCCTTCCTCTTACGCCTGCCCAGACCGGATGCCCTTTGCTGATGAGCCCCCGTGGGCTCGGCACGGCGTCCTGATGGCCGTTTTTGCAAAAATACAACATGTGCGCTTAAGGCACGGCATAATTCGGAATTTAGGGCTCCGGCTTTACTTACGTTCGACGTCGGGAGCAGCCCGGGATAATCAGCAAGGATGGACACTAAAGCACCGTCGCGGCTTGCTTGATAAAATGTCCCGTCAACAAGCTCCATGGATATATCTGGATCTTCTTCAAGTCCAGGGTCGAGAGCCCGGCCAGGATCCTCTGGCTGCGGAGGTGGGCTGTTGAACTCTTCCACGGCTCTCCTTAGTTCCTACTTTGAAAATAGCAAGATAAATGATTGGTGACAAAGGACACATGTATGAATAGAGTCGAGTAAGGAATGACAGCTTACACAGCTTGGGGGGTTGTACATGGAAAATCCATCCTGCGGCTTAATGCGGAGGAACTCCTCTTTTCCCCTTTGTACAAATCGGACAATATTTTCGCCAGTACGATGGTGGAGTCCGGACTCTTATGACCGCGGTGGGTGGAGTCGTCCTCTCCGTTGAAGTGCCACATGGGTTTCCCCCAATATTGAAGTGGCTGCACCCCTCGCAATATGCATATTGACATGACCTCTATTATTGTCAATCCTGATTTGGCCAAAAAATTTATCCTGCCCATCAGATAGAGGACCTCTTTGTCTTCTTCCTCCTGGGGGCTCCGTGGGCACCAGTTTTGGCGTTTCTTCAGCGGGGCGTTGGTAAACTCGGGAAGGCCCGGCCGGACTGGGTCCGGAAGGGGAACATCATCTACATAAAACCACTTTGAAGGACAGTCTTCGGATGCCTTCTTTGGAGTGCCAGACAGGTATCCAGCCTGAGCGATGCGCCATATTTCGGCTCCGCCCACTTGATATATAGATCCCTCCTGATTGCGAGGGACGAGGCAGAATAGCCTCTTCCATAACTCGAATGAGCTTCGCAGCCCAGGAATAGCTCGCAGAAGGCAATGTACCCTGCGAGGCAGGAGTGAAGTTGTGCAACTGGAGACCGTAGAACTCGAGGAGCCCGCGGAGGAATGGGTGGATTGGAAACCCAAGCCCTCTCAGCAAATACGGGACAAGGCATATCCGCTCCCCTCTATATGGGTTCGAAAAGTTCTCTGCTTGCTCCCCGCCATTATAGGTGGCTAGTCTGGCTCGGACTGGGACCATGTATGCAGGCGGAAGGAACCCCTTGGTCTGCAACTCTACTAATCGGCTATGAGGGACAGAGCACTTTTCCCAATCACCTGGCTTAGAGCTAAGGGTGCGAGAGGAGGAGCTTCGGCGGCCAGCCATGATGTAGTGGCTTTTTTCCAGGCGCGCTCTGTTGAATGCTTGCTAGGAGAAAGATGGTGTGATTTGGATCTGAGGATCCCTGTCTCTTCAAATAGACGGTTGGCTTACAGGGTCAGGGTGGCAAATGTAAAAATGCCCCGACTTATCGTATTCACTTGACACGTGGAGATAGCCATTATTGAAGCACAGAAGCCAAGGAGTACGACGTTAATGGGAGGCCGGACACTGTTCGCTATGACAGGTACTCTAGATTTGGAGAAGAACCTGTCTTGCAATGCCGAAGACAATCTGCGCGCCGGACTCATCGTCATTAAAGCCTGGTTCGGGGGCTACTGAGGGAGTCCCGGATAAGGGGTATCCGGACAGCCGGACTATGTACTTTGGCCGGACTGTTGGACTATGAAGATACAAGATTGAAGACTTCGTCCCGTGTCCGGATGGAACTCTCCTTTGCGTGGAAGGCAAGCTTGGCGATTTGGATGATAGATCTCCTTCTCTATAACCGACTCTGTGTAACCCTAGACCCCTCCGGTGTCTATATAAACCGGAGGGTTTAGTCCGTAGGACACGATCAACAATCATACCATAGGCTAGCTTCTAGGGTTTAGCCTCTACGATCTCGTGGTAGATCAACTCTTGTAATACTCATATCATCAAGATCAATCAAGCAGGAAGTAGGGTATTACCTCCATCGAGAGGGCCCGAACCTGGGTAAAACATCGTGTCCCCAGTCTCTTGTTACCATTAGCCTTAGACGCACAGTTCGGGACCCCCTATCGTTTTGACACCGACACCCTCCTCCTAGGCTCCAGTGGTGGCACACTCAGGCAGTGGCCGGTGCGCCAGGGATCCCACGGTGGCACTGTTGCTGCGGTTGATCGCCGGATCTAGGCGACTGGATCTGGGGCTTTGAAGGCGGTCGAGACGGTGCATAGGTTGTTGGGTGAATTTCTTGGGACGGACCCGGGTGAAAACCTGATCTTCGGTCGATGGCCGGAGCCGGTGATGACGATGCCCTTATCATCATTTCCTTCATGAAGGCATATCGAGGTGAAGCTCCCAACTCCACTCAATACCTTCGAGGGAAACCCTAGATCAGCTGATCGGATGTTGGCGGCAATCATATGTCGTAACCCCCTTGGGGGTGGCATTCTTGGAGGTGCACTCGGCTTCGCGGGACCAGCGGACGGCTTCTTTGGAGGAGCGGTGCTTCATCCATACATTGATGGCGACGGATATGGACGGCGTGGCGCAGTGCAGATTCGGAGTTCGATGTGGGAGGATGGACCCGCGCAGGAGGACGACGCCGTCTGGTGTCGTGATGGCATCGATGGCAGAGAGACCTGGCACGATAGATGCAACAGTACAGCTCTGAAGATGGACTCGTGGCAGGTAGCTACGGCGGCCCCATACCCGACAGACGTCCTGGTTGAGGAGTGCGCTGGATTGGTAGGTGCCCCATACCAGGCAGGCGTCCTGGTTGGGACCTCGGGTCTTAGACGTTTAGGTTTGGCTGCGGTGTCTGTTTGGTATTAGGCCCAGACTATCAGCGCTCCATCATCAATTGGATAGGTGTAGCGACAGTTTTTGCTTAGACGGTGGCTTCAGTCTTACTGTTGTATGACTTTATAAGGTCTTGTGAGAATAATTAATAAAGTGACCGTATGCATCGTCCAGATGCAGAGGCCGGGGGTCATCCTCTTTTTCTAAAAAAAATTACTGACAATGAAACACACAAAGAATCTATCATGAAATTGACGCATTCATGAAATAACCTGCTCGCTACAATTACAATTGTACGAACCATGCTGAGTTGACGAAATCACCTGCTCATTACAATTACAATCATATGAATCATGCGACATAGTTGCTGTAGGCCTGGCTTACCACATCAAACAATTGAGGCGTAGCGGCGTCCAGTAACTAGCACATCATCATTCTATCAAAATTAATTAACTGGTGCTCAGGGGTAAAAACAGCACGAGAACGGACACTACTAATCAATAGATACTTCCTCTGTTCCATAATATAAAAACGTTTTTTATATTAATGTAGTGTCAAAATGGTTCTTATATGATGGTACAGAGGGAATACATAAATAACTGATATTTTGCACACATGACATCCATACAGAAGTAGCCGTAACATCTCACATGACACAATTTAAATTAGTTTCACAAGACACGACTTCCGGGTCCAAGATCATCTCCCATAACAACCAGCTCATGACACTACAGATAGCTGAACTAGTTAATAGACCATAGGAAAGACTGCATATTCTTCTTCCAGCCAGCAAGAACATATGACACATTTGGTTTCATTAGAGCAAGGAAGGAAGGATATTTCTGAATGGAGTAGCCCAAGCCACTTTAATGTTAACCCTGGAGTAGACGCTTCGACCAAATAAGGAGAGACCAAGCCACTTTAATCTTGACCCTGCAGCTAGCACCAATGTCACATTCTTTCTCTGTTACGCCGCTGTCCTTTTTGGATTCGAACACAGCATCACCTATTGCAATGGGTACTTTCAAGCTACCACATGCAGAGTAGGCCTGTACAGAAACTTGGAAGTTTTGGTTCACATCTACAGAAACAACACGCCTTGACAGACGAATGTTACCATCTTGATCCATCGGCGGATTATCTCCGTCTGGAAAAGCAAGCAACACAAATTCTTCAAGGGGGAAGGCCACACCGTGGCAAAAAACTTTCCCTGCAGATCGACCAGGCCATGACCCATAATTTGCACACTCAGGATGGTGGCCTCGGCTGCTTCCCCAAGCTGCTTACAATGCAATCTTATGGTGCAAAGGTTGTTGTCCAAGATTGTACCGAAAGGACCGGGGCTCCGTTGGTATCGGAGGACTTGGTTGATCAATGCTTTTCCATCTCCAGACCCTCTCTTAAACTTAAGATCAACTTCAAAGTCAACAGGTTCAAGGGACAGAATTGCGCCAGAGGGGCCAGTCAGCGTCAAGTAGGGCTCCTGCAATTGGCAACCATAGTATAAGCAACAATTTATATGGCAAAGCCAATGAACCCACCACAAGCAGGGAAGAGGAATGTATACATCTGCAGTAATGATTTGGCAGTTATCGCTTGTGCGATTGAAGAGAAAGTTGCGATTATAATCCACATGGTCTCGGGCAGCAACCATGCCATAGACACGAAGTGGCCACCCGAGTTTCGGCTTCTCGACTTTGATGGAGTAGACTTGCAAGGTGTGGGAGACCAAAGCATGTGGGATGGTTTTGTATGTGGTCAGCATGCTCTTGATCGTCGCTGCATACACAAAGCGTGTGTTATAGTACAGCATAAGGTCTCTCAGCAAGAAACATAATAATAATACACAGAAACGGAAAAAATTCTTCAGTTACGATTTCGATGATTGCAAAGAGAAAGAAAAATTATACTGGCTGCAAGTGATTATGCGAATTATATAACTCAGGTAAAAGTGCGTATATTGTTTACGTACTCTCATCTTTGAAGCCGCCGAACATGCCATAGCACCGGCATTCCCAGCCTATACGGTACTCTTGAATAATCTCCTCGTCCGTCAAGTACTCGGGCAGGAACAGCTCCCCGTAATGATCCATTGAGTTGTCGTCTTCGTTCCCCGCGATCTGCTCCGACGTGGCTGAATCGTCGTAGATCCCAGAAGAGGATTTGGCCTCCTTGCGGCGGCGCTCCGCGGATTCTCCGCCGGCCCTCTCTTTGGCTTCTCCTGCCACCTCCATCTCCAAAAGCAGCGCGCTCCCTCCTCTTCTTTCCTCGACGCCGCCCCCGCCGCCGCAGTTGCAAGATCTAGGATTTTCCACTTTCTTTTTCTGTTTCTTGGATAAATGTTTTAGGGCTTGTAAGGTATACAAACTCACACTCGGTCTTTTTTCTTTTTTGGCAAACCGGACAAACTTTATTGAATAACTAGTAAGATGCCCGTGCATTGCACGGAGCATCAAAAAATAGTTTATTTTACTGTGTAGTGTGCTCAAATTGACCTGTGTCCGGTCATCCTTTGTGTAATAATTATTGATATCTTCCTTCGGATATTCAATTTTGTTTCCAAGCTTACACACATTTGAGTGAAATTTCCCCCAAAATAAGAATTTGCACAACTTTCTCTTGAGTAAAATCTTAACATCTGTCATGTTTGCCATGTAGTTGCCCTTTTTTCCAACAAAAGTAGCTTACATGCCCAATATCGTTGCTGAAATCATTCCAGTATACACATGCACACACACCAGCGTACGGACTAGGTATAAGCCACCCAAACAGAACACAAAAGCATAAACAACTACTCCCTACATCATATCCTTGGTAACATGACCACGAGCATCGTCGACCAGTAATTGACGAACTACAGCCAACTCTCATGCAGAGAAAAAAGAAATTGGACATAGAATCCCAAATAGGCCAACACAGGAGAGCACAAAAAGGAGGACGACGATTTATTGGTTCCAGCTATGTCGACGCCCATGCACTTCCTACACCACCATCGCTAGCTTACGGGATCGCTGTCGCAACAGTCCTTAAAGAGCCCCTTTCTGCAAAGTTTACCCAAGATGTTAAGAACTGACAAACATAAAAAACTACAGTGGTTGGACCTCCAGGACGAACACATTTAAAGCAGGATTTATTCTTGGTCTTCCATAACACCCAGAAGATTGGTGCCGCGCCGATCACAAGGAAACCCTTCGCCACCTTGAGTAGAAATGATGAAAAAACTGAACCAAAACAGAAATTAGAGAACTGAATCTCCATCTCCTTTGATCCTCAAATTTGTTGGGGAACGTAGTAATTTCAAAAAAAAATCTACGTACACGCAAGATCATGGTGATGACATAGCAACGAGAGGGGAGAGTGTTGTCCACGTACCCTCATAGACCGTAAGCGGAAGCGTTATGACAACGCGGTTGATGTAGTCGTACGTCTTCATGATCCGATCGATCCAAGTACCGAACGTACGGCACCTCCGAGTTCAGCACACGTTCAGCTCGATGACGATCCCCGGGCTCCGATCCAGCAAAGCTTCGGGGATGAGTTCCGTCAGCACGACGGTGTGGTGACGATGATGATGTTCTACCGGCGCAGGGCTTCGCCTAAACTCCGCGACGATATGACCGAGGTGGAATATGGTGGAGGGGGGCACCGCACACGGCTAAGGAATGATCCGTAGATCAACTTGTGTGTCATGGGGTGCCCCCTTGCCCCCGTATATAAAGGAGCAAGGGGGAGGTGGCCGGCCCTAGGAGGGGGCGCGCCAAGTGTGGAGTCCTACTAGGACTCCCTAGTCCTAGTAGGATTCCACCTCCCTTGTTGGAGTAGGAGAAGGGGGAAAGAGGTGGAGAGGAGGAAGGAAAGGGGGGCCGCACCCCTTGTCCAATTCGGACCAGAGGGGGGCTGCGCGCCTCCTTCCTTTCGGCCTCTTTCCTCTATTCCCGTATGGCCCAATAAGGCCCATATACTCCCCGGCGAATTCCCGTAACTCTCCGGTACTCCGAAAAATACCCGAATCACTCGGAACCTTTCCGAACTCCGAATATAATCGTCCAATATATCGATCTTTACATCTCGACCATTTCGAGACTCCTCGTCATGTCCCTGATCTCATCCGGGACTCCGAACTCCTTCGGTACATCAAAACTCATAAACTCATAATATAACTGTCATCGAAACCTTAAGCGTGCGGACCCTACGGGTTCGAGAACTATGTAGACATGACCTAGAACTATTCTTGGTCAATAACCAATAGCGGAACCTGGATGCCCATATTGGCTCCTACATATTCTACGAAGATCTTTATCGGTCAAACCGCATAACAACATACTTTGTTCCCTTTGTCATCGGTATGTTACTTGCCCGAGATTCGATCGTCGGTATCCAATACCTAGTTCAATCTCGTTACCGGCAAGTCTCTTTACTCGTTAATAATGCATCATCCTGCAACTAACTCATTAGTCACATTGCTTGCAAGGCTTATAGTGATGTGCATTACCGAGAGGGCCCAGAGATACCTCTCCGACAATCGGAGTGACAAAACCTAATCTCGAAATACGCCAACCCAACATGTACCTTTGAAGACACCTGTAGTACTCCTTTATAATCACCCAATTATGTTGTGACGTTTGGTAGCACCCAAAGTGTTCCTCCGGTAAACGGGAGTTGCATAATCTCATAGTTACAGGAACATGTATAAGTCATGAAGAAAGTAATAGCAACATACTAAACGATCAAGTGCTAGGCTAACGGAATGGGTCATGTCAATCACATCATTCTCCTAATGATGTGATCCCATTAATCAAATGACAACACATGTCTATGGTTAGGAAACATAACCATCTCTAATTAATGAGCTAGTCAAGTAGAGGCATACTAGTGACTATATGTTTGTCTATGTATTCACACATGTATTATGTTTCCGGTTAATACAATTCTAGCATGAATAATAAACATTTATCATGATATAAGGAAATAAATAATAACTTTATTATTGCCTCTAGGGCATATTTCCTTCAGTCTCCCACTTGCACTAGAGTCAATAATCTAGTTCACATTGCCATGTGATTTAACATCAATATTCATATCTGTATATGATTAACACCCATAGTTCACATCGTCATGTGACCAACACCCAAAGGGTTTACTAGAGTCAATAATCTAGTTCACATTGCTATGTGATTAACACCCAAAGAGTACTAAGGTATGATCATGTTTTGCTTGTGAGAGCAGTTTAGTCAACGGATCTGTCATATTCAGAGCTGTATGTATTTTGCAAAATATTCTATGTCCATAATGCTCTGCATGGAGCTACTCTAGCTAATTGCTTCCACTTTCAATATGTATCCAGATTGAGACTTAGAGTCATCTGGATCAGTGTAAAAGTTTGCACCGATGTAACTTTTACAACGAACTCTTTTATCACCTCCATAATCGAGAAACATCTCCTTAGTCCTCACTAAGGATATTCTTGACCGCTGTCTAGTGATCTACTCTTAGATCAAAATTGTATTCCTTTGCCAAACTCAGAGCAAGGTATACAATAGGTCTAGTACACAACATAGCATACTTTATAGAACCTATGACTGAGGCATAGGGAATGACTGTTCATTCTTTTCTATTTTCTGCCATGGTCGGGTTTTGAGTCTTACTCAACTTCACACCTTGCAACACTGGCAAGAACTCTTTCTTTGACTGTTCCATTTTGAACTACTTCAAATCTTGTCAAGGTATGTACTCATTGAAAAATCTTATCAAGCGTCTTGATCTATCTCTATAGATCTTGATGCTCAATGTGTAAGCAGCTTCACTGAGGTCTTTCTTTGAAAAACTCCTTTCAAAAATTCTTTTATGCTTTGCAGAATAATTCTACATTATTTCCGATCAACAATATGTCATTCACATATATTTATCAGAAATATTGTAGTGCTTCCACTCACTTTCTTGTAAATACAGGCCTTTCCAAAAGTCTGTATAAAACCATATGCTTTGATCAACTCATCAAAGCGTATATTCCAACTCCGAGATGCTTGCACCAGTCCATTGATGGATCGCTGGAGCTTGCACATTTTGTTAGCACCTTTAGGATTAGCAAAACCTTCTGGTTGCATCATATACAACTCTTGTTTAAAAATCCATTAAGGAATGCAGTTTTGACATCCATTTGCCAGATTTCATAAAATGTGGCAATTGCTAACATGATTCAGACAGACTTAAGCATCGATACGAGTGAGAAAATCTCATCGTATTCAACACCTTCAACTTGTCGAAAACCTTTTGCAACAAGTCGAGCTTAGTAGATAGTAACACTACTATCAGTGTCCGTCTTCCTCTTGAAGATCCATTTATTTAACATGGCTTGCTGATCATCTAGCAAGTCAATCAAAGTCCATACTTTGTTCTCATACATGGATCATATCTCAGATTTTATGGCCTCAAGCCATTTCGTGGAATCTGGGCTCATCATCGCTTCCTCATATTTCGTAGGTTCATCATGGTCTAGTAACATGACTTCCAGAACATGATTACCGTATCACTCTGGTGCGGATCTTACTCTGAAAGACCTACGAGGTTTGGTAGCAACTCGATCTGAAGTTTTATGAGCATCATCATTAACTTCCTCACTAATTGGTGTAGGAATCACTGGAACTGATTTCTGTGATGAACTACTTTCCAATAAGGGAGAAGGTACAATTACCTCATCAAGTTCTACTTTCCTCCCACTCACTTCTTTCGAGAGAAACTCCTTCTCTAGAAAGGATCCATTCTAAGCAACGAATGTTTTGCCTTTGGATTTGTGATAGAAGGAGTACCCAACAGTTTCCTTTGGGTATTCTATGAAGACGCACTTCTCCAATTTGGGTTCGAGCTTATCAGGTTGAAACTTTTTCATATAAGCATCGCAACTCCAAACTTTAAGAAACGACAACTTTGGTTTCTTGCCAAACCACAATTCATAAGGCGTCGTCTCAACGGATTTTGATGGTGCCCAATTTAAAGTGAATGCAGCTGTCTCTAATGCATAACCCCAAAACGATAGCGGTAAATCGGTAAGAGACATCATAGATCGCACCATATCCAATAAAGTGCGGTTACGACATTCGGACACACCATAATGTTGTGGTGTTCCAGGTGGCGTGAGCTATGAAACTATTCCTCATTGTTTTAATTGAAGACCAAACTCGTAACTCAAATATTTGTCTCCGCGATCAGATCGCAGAAACTTTATTTTCTTGTTACGATGATTTTTCCACTTCACTCTGAAATTCTTTGAACCTTTCAACTATTTCAGACTTATGTTTCATCAAGTAGATATACCCATATCTGCTCAAATCATCTTGTGAAGTTCAGAAAATAACGATACTTGCCACGAGCATCAACACTCATTGGATTGCATACATCGGTATGTATTATTTCCAATAAGTCAGTAGCTTGTTCCATTGTTCCGGAGAACGGAGTTTAGTCATCTTGCCCTAAAGGCACGGTTCGCAAGCATCAAATGATTCATAACCAAGTGATTCCGAAAATCCATCTTTTATGGAGTTTCTTCATGCGCTTTACACCAATATGACCTAAACGGCAGTGCCACAAATAAGTTGCACTATCATTATTAACTTTACATCTTTTGGTTTCAATATTATGAATATGTGTATCACACGATCGAGATCCAACAAACCATTTTCATTGGGTGTATGACCATAGAAGGTTTTATTCATGTAAACAGAACAATAATTATTCTCTAACTTACATGAATAACCGTATTGCAATAAACATGATCAAATCATATTCATGCTCAACGCAAACGCCAAATAACATTTATTTAGGTTCAATACTAATCCCGAAAGTATAGGGAGTGTGCGATGATGATCATATCAATCTTGGAACTACTTCCAACATTCATCGTCACCTCACCCTCAACTAGTTTCTGTTTATTCTGCAACTCCCGTTTCGAGTTACTACTCTTAGCAACTGAACTAGTATCAAATACCAAGGGGTTGCTATAAACACTAGTAAAGTACACATCAATAGCATGTATATCAAATATACCTATGTTCACTTTGCCATCCTTCTTATCCGCCAAATACTTGGGGTAGTTCCACTTCCAGTGACCAGTACCTTTGCAGTAGAATCACTTAGTCTTAGGCTTAGGTCCAGACTTGGGCTTCTTCACTTGAGCAGCAACTTGCTTGCTGTTCTTCTTGAAGTTCCCCTTCTTCCCTTTGCCCTTTTTCTTGAAACTAGTGATCTTGTCCACCATCAACACTTTGATGTTTTTCTTTGATTTCTACCTTCATCGATTTTTGCATCGCGAAGAGCTTGGGAATTGTTTTCGTCATCTCTTGCATACTATAGTTCATCACGAAGTTCTAGTAACTTAGTGATGGTGACTAGAGAATTCTGTCAATCACTATCTTATCTGGAAGATTAACTCCCACTTGATTCAAGCGATTGAAGTACCCAGACAATCTGAGCACATGCTCACTAGTTGAGCGATTCTCCTCCATCTTTTAGCCATAGAACTTGTTGGAGACTTCATATCTCTCAACTCGGGTATTTGCTTGAAATATTAACTTCAACTCCTGGAACATCTCATATGGTCCATGACGTTCAAACGTCTTTGAAGTCCCGATTCTAAGCCGTTAAGCATGGTGCACTAAACTATCAAGTAGTCATCATATTGAGCTAGCCAAACGTTCATAACGTCTGCATCTGCTCCTGCAATAGGTTTGTCACCTAGCGGTGCATCAAGGACATAATTCTTCTGCGCAGCAATGAGGATAAACCTCAGATCACGGATCCAATCCGCATCATTGCTACTAACATTTTTCAACACAATTTTCTCTAGGAACATATCAAAATAAACATATGAAAGCAACAACGCAAGCTATTGATCTACAACAAAATTTGCAAAATACTACCAGGACTAAGTTCATGATAAATTTAAGTTCAATTAATCATATTACTTAAGAACTCCCACTTAGAAAGACATCCCTCTAATCCTCTAAGTGATCACGTGATCCAAATCAACTAAACCATAACCGATCATCACGTGAAATGGAGTAGCTTTCAATGGTGAACATCATTATGTTGATCATATCTACTATATGATTCACGCTCGACCTTTCGGTCTCCGTGTTCCGAGGCCATATCTGTATATGCTAGGCTCGTCAAGTTTAACCTGAGTATTCCACGTGTGCAAACTGGCTTGCACCCGTTGTAGATGGACGTAGAGCTTATCACACCCGATCATCACGTGGTGTCTGGGCACGACGAACTTTGGCAACAGTGCATACTCAGGGAGAACACTTCTTGATAATTAGTGAGAGATCATCTTATAATGCTACCGTTAAACAAAACAGAATAAGATGTATAACAGATAAACATCATATGCAATCAAAATATGTGACATGATATGGCCATGATCATCTTGCGCCTTTGATCTCCATCTCCAAAGTACTGTCATGATCTCTATCGTCACCGGCACGACACCATGATCTTCATCATCTTGATCTATATCAATGTGTCGTCACATGGTCGTCTCGCCAACTATTGCTCTTGCAACTATTGCTATCGCATAGCGATAAAGTAAAGCAATTATTTGGCACTTGCATCTTATGCAACAAAGAGACAATCATAGAGCTTCTGCCAGTTGCTGATAACTTCAACAAAACATGATCATCTCATACAACAACTTATATCTCATCACGTCTTGACCATATCACATCACAACATGCCCTGCAAAAACAAGTTAGACGTCCTCTACTTTGTTGTTGCAAGTTTTACGTGGCTGCTACGGGCTGAGCAAGAACTGTTCTTACCTACGCATCAAAAACCACAACGATAGTTCGTCAAGTTAGTGCTGTTTTAACCTTCGCAAGGACCGAGCGTAGCCACACACGGTTCAACTAAAGTAGGAGAAACAGACACCCGCTAGTCACCTGTGTGCAAAGCACGGCGGTAAAACCAGTCCCGCGTAAGCGTACGCGTAATGTCGGTCCGGGCCGCTTCATCCAACAATACCGCTGAACCAAAGTATGACATGCTGGTAAGCAGTATGGCTTGTATCGCCCACAACTCACTTGTGTTCTACTCGTGCATATAACATCAACGCATAAAACCTAGGCTCGGATGCCACTGTTGGGGAACGTAGTAATTTCAAAAAAAATCCTACGTACACGCAAGATCATGGTGATGACATAGCAACGAGAGGGGAGAGTGTTGTCCACGTACCCTCGTAGACCGTAAGCGGAAGCGTTATGACAACGTGGTTGATGTAGTCGTACGTCTTCATGATCCGACCGATCCAAGTACCGAACGTACGGCACCTCCGAGTTCAGCACACGTTCAGCTCGATGACGATCCCCGGGCTCCGATCCAGCAAAGCTTCGGGGATGAGTTCCGTCAGCATGACGGCGTGGTGACGATGATGATATTCTACCGGCGTAGGGCTTCGCCTAAACTCCGCGACGATATGACCTAGGTGGAATATGATGGAGGGGGGCACCGCACACGGCTAAGGAACGATCCGTAGGTCAACTTGTGTGTCATGGGGTGCCCCCTTGCCCTCGTATATAAAGGAGCAAGGGGGGAGGTGGCCGGCCCTAGGAGCGGGCGCGCCAAGTGTGGAGTCCTACTAGGACTCCCTAGTCCTAGTAGGATTCCACCTCCCTTGTTGGAGTAGGAGAAGGGGGAAAGAGGGGGAGAGGAGGAAGGAAAGGGGGGCCGCACCCCTTGTCCAATTCGGACCAGAGGGGGGCTGCACGCCTCCTTCCTTTCGGCCTCTTTCCTCTATTCCCGTATGGCCCAATAAGGCCCATATACTCCCCGGCGAATTCCCGTAACTCTCCGGTACTCCGAAAAATACCCGAATCACTCGGAACCTTTCCGAACTCCGAATATAGTCGTCCAATATATCGATCTTTACGTCTCGACCATTTCGAGACTCCTCGTCATGTCCCCGATCTCATCCGGGACTCCGAACTCCTTCGGTACATCAAAACTCATAAACTCATAATATAACTGTCATCGAAACCTTAAGCGTGCGGACCCTACGGGTTCGAGAACTATGTAGACATGACCTAGAACTATTCTTGGTCAATAACCAATAGCGGAACCTGGATGCCCATATTGGCTCCTACATATTCTACGAAGATCTTTATCGGCCAAACCGCATAACAACATACTTTGTTCCCTTTGTCATCGGTATGTTACTTGCCCGAGATTCGATCGTCCGTATCCAATACCTAGTTCAATCTCGTTACCGGCAAGTCTCTTTACTCGTTACATAATGCATCATCCTGCAACTAACTCATTAGTCACATTGCTTGCAAGGCTTATAGTGATGTGCATTACCGAGAGGGCCCAGAGATACCTCTCCGACAATCGGAGTGACAAAACCTAATCTCGAAATACGCCAACCCAACATGTACCTTTGAAGACACCTGTAGTACTCCTTTATAATCACCCAGTTACGTTGTGACGTTTGGTAGCACCCAAAGTGTTCCTCCGGTAAACGGGAGTTGCATAATCTCATAGTTACAGGAACATGTATAAGTCATGAAGAAAGCAATAGCAACATACTAAATGATCAAGTGCTAGGCTAACGGAATGGGTCATGTCAATCACATCATTCTCCTAATGATGTGATCCCATTAATCAAATGACAACACATGTCTATGGTTAGGAAACATAACCATCTCTGATTAATGAGCTAGTCAAGTAGAGGCATACTAGTGACTATATGTTTGTCTATGTATTCATACATGTATTATGTTTCCGGTTAATACAATTCTAGCATGAATAATAAACATTTATCATGATATAAGGAAATAGATAATAACTTTATTATTGCCTCTAGGGCATATTTCCTTCAAAATTCTCTATAAATCAAAACCACGTCATTCATTATGTGTGCTTCTGGGCCACTTTCATCAGCGGCTGGAGTACTTGTCTTCCGTATCTGATTTGGAAACATGTTGAACCATGAGCCAAAAAAAGGTAACATTGGCCAAAAATTGTTCTTAAGTACTTGTTTACCAGGATAGGATCACCATGTAGGGATTCAAGACCTGAAGTAATAAGACTTTCCAAGTTAATAACAAAAATTAGAATCTATAAACTCAATGCAAGTTCACAGAAAGTATGTCAAGTATTTAAAATGTAAGTCAATACCTTCACTTTAATTTCCAACACTCAATGTGCAACATGTACTTTACAATTTTTCTCTGCAATTTAAAAACTAAGGTGGGTGTATTTTAAGATGCGAACACTTAATTAGGTTCAGAAACTTCATATACGGAATCATTGGACGCAAACTAAAAACAAGTTTGTGAAATGTCCAAACTTCAGGTCATGATTTGAACTAAAATTTAGAAGTTCTAAGAGTAAACCCCTCACCGGCCCATTCACTAACAAAGCAACCAAAGCCAGAAGAAAATAATGACATAGAAATGGACAGACAAAACATGTGTGGTACCTGATACATAGTTGAGATAGTCATCACCACTGTTATTCTTCACCGGAGGCCAATTTTCGACAGTTCCAAGAAGCTGCATCTACCAACTGAATGGCTAATACTAAATACGTGTATGACGATATATACACTCTGTCATTTTGTCAAGCACCTAGCGTGCATCAAGTAACATCGGCGAAGCAGAACAATATTTACCTCAACCGACGAGGATCTCGGAAGCCCGCTGTCGTTCAGGGTGGAACCGTAGAACAGATTACTTCCATGGCGTGCACTCCTCGTCTAAGGATGGTATCTCATCAGGCATCAGCCTAAGCTATTGTGGACAATGGTTTGCCACGGCTGTAGCTAGCGAACGCGGGCTCAGAGTAGGCGTTAATTTGAGGTAGCACCTGGTGGAAAACGAGCAGAGATTGTCCCAACTGCATGGTGTCCCGTCAGGCCTTAGCCTCCAACCGCTCAGCACTTGCCCCCCTTTGACCTCATGCTCCTTTTACAATGCTGAAAGGAGATGGGGGAGGGGCCGAGGAGACAGGGAGGAGATAGTGGGTGGTGCGACGACTGGTATAGAGGAAGATGCAGGAGATGTGTCGACGCCGTACTTGCGGAGGTTGGGATCGGAGGAGACGGGGAATATAGGAGATGGCCCGGATAGGGGGGGTGAGCGGGGAGCTGCAGAACAGAGAGGAGACATGCGAGTCACTGGGGCAGACTACGACGGCGGCAGCCACCGCAGCAGATCGGGGTTCCATGGCTGGCCGGAGGGGGTGGGGAGAGATGAAGCCACGAGAGGGTTCCAGATCGGGAGAGACGAAGCCACGATGGGGTTCCAGATCGGGAGAGACTGGAGTGGCAGGCGCCTTTTTGTAAAAAGTGTCCCAACTGATTTCTATGCGTTAGATGTAGATCGAACGGCCGAAATGGTTGGATGGCAGACACACCATCACCACCAACTCAGTTTTCTATAGGAGTAGAGATGTTTAGGGAAATACAAGTAATCTTTTGGTGGATTAACAAGCGAGACATGCCTGCCAACATTTTGGTAGCAACTTTGACTGATTATGAGCTTCAAAGTTTAATCTCCTCTCCTCATGGGCATACATCATCTTGTGGAAACACTCCAACCTCATGTTTATTTTTCTTAGAATATCACTTACAAACTCAAGGATTAAACAGCTCTAAAGTCTTGATAGCTGTCAACTGTCGCCGGCAACACTTAACTTCTGGACATAGAGATCGAAGGCAAGAGAACAATCTCGGCCATATACTAATACTAATATATTAAATCAGCTAAGCGAGCCCCCTCCTATTTTTGATTTTTTTTAGAGCTTTGCGACTTTGACGCCTGGCAGTGGGACAGTGCCCTGGACAGTAATTATGATCATTAATTAGTCATGCGCGGTTCGTCTAAGCTATGAACTAACTCGACCTCTCCCTACCCAGTGCTACCTCCCTTAGACCTCCCTAGATCTGCATCGAGCGGCACTGGTGAGGGATGGATGCGGACATGGCCAGCCGTACCTCCGCCCCTCGCATTCGTTGGGTCGGCGTAGTTCTAAGCACATGAGGCGGTGCAGGCAATGAGATACACCTTGTACGTGAGTTTGCGTTAGGGCTGGTTATGGGGTCGGCGTCCGCTGCCCGCGCGCTAACTCGACCACTCCCTACAAGGTGCTACCTCCCCAGACCTTCCTAAATCCACATCGATCTGCGCCGAGCGCCACTAGTGAGGGATGATGGATACCTGGTCAATGACATAAGCCGCGGATGTGCTCCTTCCCGAAGCATCCACCGCTTATAAACTCCTCTCTATAAAAAACTTCTCTAGAAAATGCTCTTCCAACTCCTATCTTTCTCAATTCTCGGCCCTCGGCCTTTCAAAAAAAGAAGGGAAAATCGCATCAACAGTGGCAGCTACAACAACGAGGGAAGAGCAGTGGCGGTGTGCCTAGAGCGGCAGCGTGGTAGCAACAACACGGCCTCCTCGGTCTCTAACCTATCCTATCCCCCGACTTCTAGCGGATCCGTCACGGACGACCATCGCTAGAGGAACTACGGCTGGCACAGGGAATCTCCTGTGGTGGAGACCAGTGCGGTGGGTAGAGGGACACCGTCCGCTACTCGGGAATGACCCAAGAGAAGCATCAACCGACATCCTCAGTCCCACTCGGCGGCGCTCTTCTCGCTCCTGATTTCCTCCTGTCAGCGTCCCTGATCTCTCATTCTAGCGTGGGACGCAAGCCAGTCGCAGTAGCAGTGTGACCATTGAGTTTAGTAGTAAAACACAATACAATATGCTAGACATACCAAAAATCAGAAGAAAAAAATGGCAACAAGGATATGTATGTGTTGGAAATATGCCCTAGAGGCAATAATAAATTAGTTATTATTATTATATTTCCTTATTCATGATAATCGTTTATTATCCATGCTATAATTGTATTGATAGGAAACTCAGATACATGTGTGGGTACATAGACAACACCATGTCCCTAGTAAGCCTCTAGTTGACTAGCTCGTTGATCAATAGATGGTTACGGTTTCCTGACCATGGACATTGGATGTCATTGATAACGGGATCACATCATTAGGAGAATGATGTGATGGACAAGACCCAATCCTAAGCCTAGCACAAAGATCGTGTAGTTCGTATGCTAAAGCTTTTCTAATGTCAAGTATCATTTCCTTAGACCATGAGATTGCGCAACTCCCGGATACCATAGGAATGCTTTGGGTGTACCAAACGTCACAACGTAACTAGGTGGCTATAAAGGTGCACTACGGGTATCTCCGAAAGTGTCTGTTGGGTTGGCATGAATCGAGACTGGGATTTGTCACTCCGTGTGACGGAGAGGTATCTCTGGGCCCACTCGGTAGGACATCATCATAATCTACACAATGTGACCAAGGGGTTGATCACGGGATGATGTGTTACGGAACGAGTAAAGATACTTGCCGGTAACGAGATTGAACAAGGTATCGGCATACCGACGATCGAATCTCGGGCAAGTACTATACCGCTAGACAAAGGGAATTGTATACCGGATTGATTGAGTCCTTGACATCGTGGTTCATCTGATGAGATCATCGTGGAACATGTGGGAGCCAACATGGGTATCTAGATCCCACTGTTGGTTATTGACCGGAGAACGTCTCGGTCATGTCTGCATGGTTCCCGAACCCGTAGGGTCTACACACTTAAGGTTCGATGATGCTAGGGTTATAGGGAATAGATGTACGTGGTTACCGAATGTTGTTCGGAGTCCCGGATGAGATCCCGGATGTCACGAGGAGTTCCGGAATGGTCCGGAGGTAAAGATTTATATATGGGAAGTCCTGTTTTGGTCACCGGAAAAGTTTCGGGTGCTATCGGTAACGTACCGGGACCACCGGGAGGGTCTCGGGGGTCCACCAGGTAGGGCCACCGGCCCCAGAGGGCTGCATGGGCCAAGTGTGGGAGGGGACCAGCCCCAGGTGGGCTGGTGCGCCCCCCACCAGGGCCCAAGGCGCCCAGGGTTTGGGGAGGGGGCGCCTCCACCTTACTTGGGGGGCAAGTTTCCCCCTCTTCCCCCTTGGCCGCCACCCTAGATGGGTTTTGGGGCTGCCGCACCCCTTGGGGTGGGAACCCTAGAGGGGGCGCAACCCCCTCCCTCTCCCATATATAGTTGAGGTCTTTAGGGCTGCAAACACAAGAGTTTCCACCTCTCCCTGGCGCAGCCCTACCTCTCTCCCTCCTCGTCTCTTGTGGTGCTTGGCGAAGCCCTGCTGGAGTGTCATGCTCCTCCACCACCACCACGCCATCGTGCTGCTGCTGGACGGAGTCTTCCCCACCTCTCCCTCTCTCCTTGCTAGATCAAGGCGTGGGAGATGTCACCGGGTTGCACGTGTGTTGAACGTGGAGGTGCCGTCCGTTCGGCACCAGGATCTCCAGTGATTTGGATCACAACGAGTACGACTCCTTCAACCCCGTTCACTTGAACGCTTCCGCTTAGCGATCTACAAGGGTATGTAGATGCACTCTCCTTCCCCTCGTTGATAGATTACTCCATAGATTGATCTTGGTGATGCGTAGAAAATTTTGAATTTCTGCTACGTTCCCCAACAGTGGTATCAGAGCTAGGTTTATTGCATAGATTCTATGCACGAGTAGAACACAAAGTAGTTGTGGGTGTTGATTTTGTTCAATATGCTTACCGTTACTAGTCCAATCTTGGTTCGACAGTATTGTGGGATGAAGTGGCCCGGACCGACCTTACACGTACACTTACGTGAGACAGGTTCCACCGACTGACATGCACTTGTTGCATAAGGTGGCTAGCGGGTGCCAGTCTCTCCCACTTTAGTCGGATCGGATTCGATGAAAAGGGTCCTTATGAAGGGTAAATAGCAATTGACATATCACGTTGTGCTTTTTGCGTAGGTAAGAACGTTCTTGCTAGAAACCCATAGCAGCCACGTAAAACATGCAAACAACAATTAGAGGACGTCTAACTTGTTTTTGCAGGGTATGCTATGTGATGTGATATGGCCAAAAAGAATGTGATGAATGATATGTGATGTATGAGATTGATCATGTTCTTGTAATAGGAATCACGACTTGCATGTCGATGAGTATGACAACCGGCAGGAGCCATAGGAGTTGTCTTTATTTATTGTATGACCTGCGTGTCACTAAACAACGCCAAGTAATTACTTTACTTTATTGCTAAACCGTTAGCCATAGTAGTAGAAGTAATAGTTGGCGAGACAACTTCATGGAGACATGATGATCGAGATCATGATGATGGAGATCATGGTGTCATGCCAGTGACGATGATGATCATGGAGCCCCGAAGATGGAGATCAAAAGGAGCAAAATGATATTGGCAATATCATGTCACTATTTGATTTCATGTGATTTTTATCATGTTTATGCATCTTATTTGCTTAGAACGACGGTAGTAAATAAGATGATCCCTCATTAAAATTTCAAGAAAGTGTTCCCCCTAACTGTGCACCGTTGCGAAAGTTTGTTGTTTCGAAGCACCACGTGATGATCGGGTGCGATAGATTCTAACGTTCACATACAACGGGTGTAAGCCAGATTTACACACGTGAAACACTTAGGTTGACTTGACGAGCCTAGCATGTACAGACATGGCCTCAGAACACAAGAGACCAAAAGGTCGAACATGAGTCGTATAGTGGATACGATCAACATGAAGATGTTCACCGATGATGACTAGTCCGTCTCACGTGATGATCGGACACGGCCTAGTTGACTCGGATCATGTATCACTTAGATGACCAGAGGGATGTCTATCTGAGTGGGAGTTCATAAGATGAACTTAATTATCCTGAACATAGTCAAAAGGTCTTTGCAAATTATGTCGTAAGCTCGCGTTTTAGTTCTACTGTTTTAGATATGTTCCTAGAGAAAATATAGTTGAAAGTTGATAGTAGCAATTATGCGGACTGGTCAGTAAACTGAGGATTGTCCTCATTGCTGCGTAGAAGGCTTATGTCCTTAATGCATCGCTCGGTGTGCTGAACCTCGAATGTCGTCTGTGGATGTTGCGAACATCTGACATACACATTTTGATAACTACGTGATAGTTCAGTTAAACGGTTTAGAGTTGAGGCACCAAAGACAATTTCGAAACGTCGCGGAACATATGAGATGTTTCGACGGCTGAAATTGGGATTTCAGGCTCGTGCCCACGTCAAGAGGTATAAGACCTCCGACGATTTTCTTAGCCTGCAAACTAAGGGAGAAAAGTTCAATCGTTGAGCTTGTGCTCAGATTGTCTGAGTACAACAATCACTTGAATCGAGTGGGAGTTGATCTTCCAGATGAGATAGTGATGTCTCTCCAAAGTCATTGCCACCAAGCTGCTAGAGCTTCGTGATGAACTATAACATATCAGGGATAGATATGATGATCCTTGAAATATTCGCGATGTTTGACGCCGTGAAAGTAGAAATCAAGAAGGAGCGTCAATTGTTGATGGTTAGTGAAACCACTAGTTTCAAGAAGGGCAAGGGCAAGAAGGGATACTTCATGAAACGGCAAATCAGCTGCTGCTCCAGTGAAGAAACCCAAGGTTGAACCCAAACCCGAGACTAAGTGCTTCTGCAATAAGGGGAACAACCACTGGAGCAGAATTACCCTACATACTTGGTAGATGAGAAGGCTGGCAAGGTCGATAGAAGTATATTGGATATACATTATGTTAATGTGTACTTTACTTGTACTCCTAGTAGCACCAGGGTATTAGATACCGGTTCGGTTGCTAAGTGTTAGTAACTCGAAATAAAAGCTACGGAATAAATGGAGACTAGCTAAAGGTGAGCTGACGATATGTGTTGGAAGTGTTTCCAAGGTTGATGTGATCAAGCATCACACGCTCCCTCTACCATCGAGATTGGTGTTAAACCTGAATAATTGTTATTTGATATTTGCGTTGAGCATAGACATGATTGGATTATGTCTATCACAATACGGTTATTCATTTAAGGAGAATAATGGTTACTCTATTTATTTGAATAATATCTTCAATGGTCTTGCACCTAAAATGAATGGTTTATTGGATCTCGATCGTAGTGATACACATGTTCATGCCAAAAGATATAAGATAGTAATGATAGTACCACCTACTTGTGGCACTTCCATGTAAGTCATATTGGTATAAAACGCATGAAGAAGCTCCATGTTGATGGATCTTTGGACTCACTCATTTTTGAAAAGTTTGAGACATGCGGACCATGTCTATTGGTGTATATGCATGAAGAAACTCCATGCAAATGGGCCGTTTGGACTCACTTGATTTAGAATCACTTGAGACATGCAAATCATACCACATGGGCAAGATGACTGAAAGACTCGTTTTCAGTAAAATGGAACAAGAAAGCAACTTGTTGGAAGTAATACATTTTGATGTGTGCAGTCCAATGAGTGCTGAGGCACGCAGTGGATATCGTTATGTTCTTACTTCACGGATGATTTGAGTAGATACTGAGTATATTTACTTGATGAAACACAAGTCTGAATTATCGAATGGTTCAAGTAATTTCAGAGTGAAGTTGAAGATCATCGTGACAAGAGGATAAAATGTCTATGATATGATCAAGGAGATGAGTATCTGAGTTACGAGCTTTGGCACACAATTAAGACATTGTGGAAATTGTTTCACAATTAATACCGCCTGGAACACCATAGTGTGATGGTGTGTCCGAACATCATAGTTGCACCCTATTGGATATGGTGCGTACCATGATGTCTATTATCGAATTACCACTATCGTTCATGGGTTAGGCATTAGAGACAACCGCACTCACTTTAATAGGGAACCACGTAATTCCGTTGAGACGACACTGTTTGAACTATAGTTTGGAGAAACCTAAGTTGTCGTTTCTTAAAAGTTTGGGGCTGCGACGCTTATGTGAAAAAGTTTCAGGTTGATAAGCTCGAACCCAAAGCGGATAAAATGCATCTTCATAGGACACCCAAAATAATTGGGTATACCTCCTAATTCAGATCCGAAAGCAATAGGGATTGTTTCTTGAATCTGGTCCTTTCTCGAGGAAAAGTTTGTCTCGAAAAATTGAGTGGGAGGATGGTGGAGACTTGATATGGTTATGGAACCGTCACTACAACTAGTGTGTAGCAGGGCATGAGAAGTTGTTCCTGTGGCACCTACACCAATTGAAGTGAAAGCTGATGATAGTGATCATGAAGCCTCGGATCAAGTCACTGCCGAACCTCGTAGGATGACAAGGACGCGTACTGCTTCAGAGTGGTACGGTAATCCTGTCTTGGAGGTCATGTTGCTATACAACAATGAACCTACGAGCTATGGAGAAGCGATGGTGGGCCCGGATTCTGACAAATGGCTCGAGGCCATAAAATTCGAGAGAGGATCCATGTATGAAAACAAAGTGTAGACTTTGGCAGAACTACTTGATGGTCGTAAGGCTATTGGGTACAGATGGATTTTAAAAGGAAGACGGACAATGATGGTAAGTATCACCATTAAGAAAGCTCGACTTGTCGTTAAGATGTTTTCCGACAAGTTCAAGGAGTTGACTACGATGAGGCTTTCTCACTCGTAGCGATTCTAAGAGTCCGTTGGAATTGGATTAGCAGTTACTGCATTATTTATGAAATCTTGCAGATAGGATGTCCAAACATTGTTTCCTCGACAATTTTCTTGAGGAAAGGTTGTATGTGACACAACCAGAAGGTTTTGTCAATCCTGAAAGATGCTAACAAGTATGCAAAGCTCCAGCAATCCTTCTAAGGACTGGAGTAAGCATCTCGGAGTTGGAATATACGCTTTGATGAGATGATCAAAGATTTTGGGTTTATACAAAGTTTATGAGAAACTTGTATTTCCAAAGAAGTGAGTGGGAGCACTATAGCATTTCTGATGAGTATATGTTGTTGACATATTGTTGATCAGAAATGATGTAGAATTTCTGGAAAGCATATAGGATTGTTTGAAAGGTGTTTTTCAATAGAAAACCTGGATTAAGCTATTTGAACATTGAGCATCAAGATCTATGAGGATAGATCAAAACGCTGAATGGTACTTTCAAATGAGCACATACCTTGACATGATCTTGAAGGTGTTCAAGATGGATTAGTCAAAGAAGGAGTTCTTGCCTGAGTTGTAAGGTATGAAGTTAAGACTTAAAGCTCGACCACGGCAGAAGAGAGAGAAAGGACGAAGGTCGTCCCCTATGCTTCAGACATAGGCTCTATAGTATGCTATGATGTGTACCGCACCGGAAGTGTGTGCCATGAGTCAGTCAAGGGTACAAGAATGATCCAGGAATGGATCATTGGACAGCGGTCAAAATTGTCCTTGGAGTAAATAAGGACATGTTTCTCGATTATGGAGGTGATAAAGAGTTCGGCATAAAGGGTTACGTCGATGCAAGCTTTAACACCTATCCGAATGACTCTGAGTAGCAAACCGGATACGTATAGTGGAGCAACCATTTGGAATAGCTCCAAGTGGAGCGTGGAAGCATCATTTACAATATGACCTAGAGATTTGCGAAGTATATACGGATCTGAATGTTGCAGACCAGTTGACTTAAACCTCTCTCACAAGCAAAACATGATCAAACCAAAGAACTCATTGAGTCTTAATCACATGATGATGTGAACTAGTTTAGTGACACTAGTAAACTCTTTGGATGTTGGTCACATGGCGATGTGACCTGTGAGTGTTAATCACATGGCGATGTGAACTAGATTATTGACTCTAGTGCAAGTGGGTGACTGTTGGAAATATGCCCTAGAGGCAATAATAAATTAGTTATTATTATTATATTTCCTTGTTCATGATAATCGTTTATTATCCATGCTATAATTGTATTGATAGGAAACTCAGATACATGTGTGGGTACATAGACAACACCATGTCCCTAGTAAGCCTCTAGTTGACTAGCTCGTTGATCAATAGATGGTTACGATTTCCTGACCATGGACATTGGATGTCATTAATAACGGGATCACATCATTAGGAGAATGATGTGATGGACAAGACCCAATCCTAAGCCTAGCACAAAGATCATGTAGTTCGTATGCTAAAGCTTTTCTAATGTCAAGTATCATTTTCTTAGAACATGAGATTGTGCAACTCCCGGATACCATAGGAATGATTTGGGTGTACCAAACATCACAACGTAACTGGGTGGCTATAAAGGTGCACTACGGGTATCTTCGAAAGTGTCTGTTGGGTTGGCACGAATCGGGACTGGGATTTGTCACTCCGTGTGACGGAGAGGTATCTCTGGGCCCACTCGGTAGGACATCATCATAATATGCACAATGTGACCAAGGGGTTGATCACGGGATGATGTGTTACGGAACGAGTAAAGAGACTTGTCGGTAACGAGATTGAACAAGGTATCGGCATACCGACGATCGAATCTCGGGCAAGTACTATACCGCTAGACAAAGGGAATTGTATACGGGATTGATTGAGTCCTTGACATCGTGGTTCATCCGATGAGATCATCGTGGAACATGTGGGAGCCAACATGGGTATCCAGATCCCGCTGTTGGTTATTGACTGGAGAATGTCTCGGTCATGTCTGCATGGTTCCCGAACCCGTAGGGTCTACACACTTAAGGTTCGATGACGCTAGGGTTATAGGGAATAGATGTACGTGGTTACCGAATGTTGTTTGGAGTCCCGGATGAGATCCCGGACGTCACGAGGAGTTCCGGAATGGTCCAGAGGTAAAGGTTTATATATGGAAAGTCCTGTTTTGGTCACCGGAAAAGTTTCGGGTGCTATCGGTAACATACCGGGACCACCGGGAGGGTCCCGGGGGTCCACCAGGTGGGGTCACCGGCCCCAGAGGGCTGCATGGGCCAAGTGTGGGAGGGGACCAGCCCCAGGTGGGCTGGTGCACCCCCCCCCCACCAGGGCCCAAGGCGCCTAGGGTTTGGGGGCGCCTCCACCTTACTTGGGGGGCAAGTTTCCCCCTCTCCCCCCCCCTTGGCCGCCACCCTAGATGGGTTTTGGGGCTGCCGCACCCCTTGGGGTGGGAACCCTAGACGGGGCGCAGCCCCCTCCCTCTCCCCTATATATAGTTGAGGTCTTTGGGGCTGCAAACACAAGAGTTTCCACCTCTCCCTGGCGCAGCCCTACCTCTCTCCCTCCTCGTCTCTTGCGGTGCTTGGCGAAGCGCTGCTGGAGTGCCACGCTCCTCCACCACCACCACGCCGTCGTGTTGCTGCTGGACGGAGTCTTCCCCACCTCTCCCTCTCTCCTTGTTGGATCAAGGCGTGAGAGACGTCACCGGGTTGCACGTGTGTTGAACGCAGAGGTGTCGTCCGTTCGGCACCAGGATCTCCGGTGATTTGGATCACGACGAGTATGACTCCTCCAACCCCGTTCAGTTGAACGCTTCCGCTTAGCGATCTACAAAGGTATGTAGATGCACTCTCCTTCCCCTCGTTGCTAGATTACTCCATAGATTGATCTTGATGATGCGTAGAAAATTTTGAATTTTTGCTACGTTTCCCAACAGTATGTACCTTGCAAAAACACCGACCTACATGAATCTATTAAATAAACAAAAAGTATCACTCCACTAGCTCCCTTTAAAAGGCACCACCTTTTTCCTCATGCAAATGTAAATACAACCAACAAAGGAACACACACGGGTTCCGACTAGCGCAGCATGTCGTCGCGCCTCCACCCTAGATTTAAGAACAACTAGGTCATTCGGACCTCCAAATACTACTATCGAGACATTGCTCTATTTTATACACCCTTTGTTTTTTAATTATAAGAGAGCCCATTGGTTATGTATAGGAACGGAGGTAGTACCTTTTAGATGGATGCTTGATAGCGAGCATTGACTATTTAACTACATATGCAACATACACAATCATAATCGATTTCTATCAATCCACCGCACCTGTGGTATGCTTGCCACAACTATAATTTGCATGCGATTACTATCAACCCAGTTTTAGTACGATTGATCAAATCACCTTAATTGGCTTGCTTTTGAGTTTGTGGCAACGCTCCTGCCTGTGCTAGAAAATGGATACCACGAGAGAAGCAAACAGCAATGCTCGAGAAAAGTTCCAACTAAAGACACCAAGCGGAACGCTGACAGATTGTACGACTCCAAACATAACCATTCGCTCATTCCATTGCATGAACAGTCACAGGGTACTAAGCATAAATGTAACTGAAGTTGCAAATGCATAATGTCTGAACCAACAAAGCAGTACCCCACGTGATCAGCCTAAAACCAGCATCAGAGGATGTGGCGAGATAGTCGCTTCAAGTCGATTTTGCACTAGTCCTTCGACCGTCCACCATGCTCCTGGATGATATGTGGGCATGAACTATGAATTCATCTTCTTTTGCTTGTGATGTCTGCTTTAACTGCTAATCCTCTGAAAGAAATAGAGGTATCCCATGTCCTTGGGCAGGTCGACAGATGCAGCAACCTTGTTGTCGTTGAAGATTGTCCACCTCCCATCTTTGAGGATATGGGCGACGTAGTGCCCACAGTGGGTAGAGGTTCCCATATGGCTCACAAATGCAATCAGCTTATATCCTAGAAAAAGCATAAATATATACATGTACTTGAGCTTTAGCCGTAACGGGCTTGACTAAATTATAAAAAATATTAAAGCCAATGTTTTCACAAAACTTATGATTAAAGACAAGCCAGTTTGGGAGATGAAAGTCGCTGAGTTCTAAGATTTTAATACTGTGCCACCATGAACTTGATAACGTGATTTTTTTGGCAGATTATCTGGTTTGAATTTTACATCTGCCTTAGGTTGTGACAAATAGATAACATAATATGCCTTAGCGTGTACAGACTGAAACTTCATTGGACAAGTATAAAACACCGACGAACAACAGCTCTTGCAAAATTAGCACATCTAAAGATTCCAAACACCACAAACAGGCATATTTCTTCGATGGAAGGGAAAAACTACCCAACTCAAAACTATTGCACAAAAGTAATTTGCCACAGAAGGGGAGGAGCGGTGGACACACAGGGAAACAATAGTTATTTACTTGCAGCAATGACATTAGGGTGTAACCCAGTACTTTTAATCAATTGCATCCGATCATGGCTCAAAATAAAGGCAGGCACGAGCGTTTGAGAAACTTACTGCCACTTCCATCTGGTATGTGCGACTCATCATCTTTTACATTGCTTGCTGAAGAATCAGCAGAAACAGAGCTAGATGCTTCAGGATGGGTGAGAACCCACTCCGTGGCTCTCTCAATATTTCCACCCTAATATATAACACAGCAAGAGTATCAGAAGACATGGTCAGGTTAATTGGCAACAGTAGAGAGGAACAGAAAATAGGCAGGCGCCAACTTTCCAACAGAAGCCCAACATTGCTGTGTACTCTTTTCGTACAAATGATAATTAAAAAAACATGATCGTCCATTCAAAGGAAGTAATAATAAAAAAGATTCTTACGGAAGCTTTCACTGCCATTCGGGAAACATCTTCTGGAAAGCCGAAGGAAACAAGAGTTTGAACACTTGCTTCATCAATAGTGTCTTCTGCAGGCATTGCATCTTGAGATATCGGCTCATTAATATCTGCACAAGCAGACAATAGTTTCAACTACCACAGCTAGAACTTGTGTATAAATCATTTCATAATGAATAAGCATTCAACAATGTAACCCTTTGCATCTGCATGCCAACCTGGATCCTCCATGTGTGAGAGGAGCCAATTCATTGCCTCCTCAAGTCCTGCATTTGATGTGTTAATAGCAGCTCTCTGACAGGCAAAGTAATTGAACCCCATGTTTGCAAGCTGGGATACAATATCCTCATTGGCAACAGGACGAGCAGGTTCAGCTTTGTTACCACAAGAAGCTGAAAGATGGTATTGCAAGTCATCAAAGGGGGTAATAAAGAACGTTCAGAAGGGGGGAAAAACGAACAGCGGACAAACAAACCTCCTTCTGGCAGTAGCTCTTCGCCAGGCTGTACACCATTGCTGCGCATGTGCGAGATATCGATTATATCCGGCACATCAATATAAACATCTGAGAGGGAAATAAAATGTCAAGGCTCAACACATCCAAATATGACTCATAAAATCATCTAAACCAAATTAAAAAGTTGTGCAGATAACAGATACAAGCACCCCCAAACTAGCACTTATTCCTAAATTTCAGGCACAAGCCATTGAGAACTTAAATCAATTAACACATAACTCCTACCAATTCAAAATTTGATAAGAGTAGGGAATATTACCAAGTTTCTTTGGCACCCATCCTGCTTCCATTACAAACTTACGCATCTGAAGCACCAGGTAATCAGGAAAAGTTTTAAAGCCAGCAGTCCTTCAATGAAATGTACATTTGTTATTACAAGTAATCATGATGAATGAAAAATAATTTGACAAAAAGCAATATCCCAGTTCTGAAACATCACTCCGACGGAAATATCAAATAATTATATAATTAAACATGCAAACTGTCATGATTAATGACAAATTCTCCAATTAAGAGTATAACAAGTACCGCAAATTCAACCTAATCGGCTGTGTCTGGCAATATGGTGGATTATGGCAATTATAATCACATTTGCCCCGAGCAGCTTTTTCCTATGTTAGTGTTTGTTTGATCCGCTTTTGCATGCTTTTGTGGCAAATGTTCTAAAACAGATAAATAAGCACAGTTTCACAACTGCAAATTGAGCCTTAGTGTTAAGTGTTTACCTGAGCATTACACTTCTCATACACTGGATTTAAGACGAATTACAACTAGGCTACATTTGATGTTAATTCTAGAACTAGTTATTGATGAACTTCAATGCAAACATATTAGCTTTTATTAAGATCTGATAATATGATCAATGGTTGATAGGCCAAAAAGAAGAAAGCATCTATTCCACATTTTCAATCTTGTTGTGCTACAGTTCCATAAAAAACTGGCATTTTCCATCAAAATATCACTAAAATATATTAGCCGTGCGAACATGGACAATGGGATAAGAAAAAACACCAACAGAATTAAGTGCTGCAGTGCACGCATGAGAACTTTGATAACATTTTGTAAGCAATTACAGAAAATAGATTTCAGGATGTACATACTTAATTGCTGTTGTTTTTGAATTTAATGCAGTGCTGTAAAAATCAGGCACTTCCTCTCCGCCTGAAAAACTTGCTAAGCATGCCTCCAGTGGGACTCTTGGTCTCACAATTTCCTCATTAGACCTGCCATGGAATGATGGAAAAAAAGTGATGCACAAGAATAAGACATACTTACTATGCAATTGGGACCGCACGAAATGTGAGTAACTTACACTTCTTTTCCATCCAAGTCCATTGCGGCTTTCTTCTCATGGAACACTTCTAGCTGCTCTGCACGCCCCCACAAATGAAGGTTAGTATATTCATGCAATGGTATGCTACACAAGAACAAAAGAACTTTCTAAAGCCACACCTTTGTTAGTCGCTTCATGCAATGGTATGCTCAAAGAAAGAAAGTTGTCACAACGTTTATTGTAAGAAACTTTCCCAGAGGGGCACTGAACCCGCTCCTCAATGATAAACTTGAAGCCCGTAAAAGGATTTAACTCATGGCTTCCAGGGTTTGCCTGATCAACTTTGTCAACAAGATGAAGGAAGAAGTCAAGGGCATCCTGAAAGTAAATAATATAATGGAAGTTAAGAACCTTGTTATACTCAAAACTATGGTTCGGTTAACTTTAAAACAGAATCCAGATAAGTAGCAACCCGGCTGCAACATAAAAAGAGGGGGGGGGGGGGGGGTCATTTTCTCTAGGCCTCAGCTCTTGGCAGTCTAGGTTACCCTCAACTAGGGCTGGAAATTAAACTCAAAACTCGCAACCTAAACGAGTAGCTCGTGACTCAGCTCGACTCGACTCAAACTTGGTGACTAACGAGTCAAGTTTTAATTTGAGCTCATTAACAGAACGAGTTTAACAAGCCTAGCTCATTAAGCTCGATAATCAGAAGGGACATGAGATAAGTACCAATATTGTTGTTGATTGTTGTCATTCATGGAATGCACCAAGTGTTCCTTCAGTGTAAATTGTTGATTGTTGTGATTTCTGAAGAAAAGTATGTTTCTACAAATATATTTTTGTAAATTAATTGCATAAACAATACGTATATTTTGTCATTCACGTTTATAACGAGCTTAACGATTCAAGCCGAGTTTGAATGACTCGGCTACGTGGTGGCATATTATGCATAATTACAAGAAAAAACAAAAAAGGAAAAGAAGAAAAATCACAAAAGAAATAAGACTGAAAGTGTACGGATACTTTACTTCACCATAAAACCAATAAATTAAGTCAAACAAAAGGAGGAAGGTATGTTTGGTCAATAGGAATAAAGGTACCTGCTGCCTCATACTGGAAAATTCAGGATGACTTGCTGCAATAACTGACTTAAACATACGGGGACGTATTCCTTCCTGTCCCTGTAAATTGACCATGGAGCACTAGTTGTGTCAACACAGAAGTTCATGGTATTTGTAGAGCTCTGGCACTAACATAACCACAACAGTTTAGTACAGCTAATCACAACCAGAGTTGCTGATTATAACACAGTACAGATCAGCAAGCCAGATCATGTGAATAACACAAAAGTACGATCAGTACTGGGTAGTTGGGTACTCCCAACACTTTGTATTGCTTAAAGAGTACAAAAATAGTAGAGTACACAGTTTCACTACAGTGGAGAATAAAATATTTGGAATTACAAAAAAAAACATAAACCTGCAATCGTATATTTGCAGAAGATAGGACAACAGGATATTTGTCCCTCAGATGCACTTGCTCCACCAAATCCAATATGGAACAAAGATAACTCGTGACCATTACTATGCAACACTATTCTCACAGAAAATTACCCTTGAGTATTCAAGCCAGAAAGCATGAAATTACCGTTGGTGATGTGCTCATCAAGAAGCTTGGAGTAGCACAGTTGGCGGATGTTAATTAACATGCAATTCCAGGTATTTTATCTAGACTAACTAATTCAACATGTCAATATGGTTTGCCTATCACTCTATCAGCTCAAATAAAATCACCACTCACACAAAGACCTACATGAGAAATCAAAGAGAGCACCACCAATGCATCGCACAAAAGCTATTCTACTCAAGACTGGATCATCAGCACACAACCCACGTGAACACAAACTGTAATGGGCAGCCATAAACAATAAAAGATCAACATATAACAAAATATTACCTCCTGACTGGGTGCAGAATATTTACCAGAAAGCATACCATGTGCCAACTTTGTCCTAAAAAAGAGAGTAAAGAGTACAAGGACATGAATATTTATTGATTCTTGCACAACAACATAAATCGCTTACCCTTCTAAGTTAGACATAAAAAATTCTTATGAGTATACAGTTCTGTTTCTACAGCATGATGCATGATTGATTGAATATTGCTATCAACTGACACTAGTTTGTATCGACTCCTTAACTAACACCCTACTCAGGTGACCATGAAGGGTTGTCAAGTGGCTAACAAGTATCAGTAGAAGAACAAGAAAAATGGCTAACCAGAACCAAATCTATGAGTAATTATGTATGATGGCAGCAATATAACTGTAGGAATATGATGTTTTCAACAGAAGAATACTATGGTCAAACAGCCTTTATAGTTAAGATTGCATTTAGCATTAAATGATAACCAAGCTGTGAAAACAATTACAAAAAAATAGTGGCACATTCAACAACCATACACATAGGTCATCCGTGAAAACTTACATTTGCATGTTTAAGTCCAACGTTGGATCAGCTTGAGAAATTGCGAACGCAGCTTTCAAGCTCTGCTTCTCAAAGTACCTGAAACAATTAATAAATGAATAAATGGAAGAGCAGATGCTACTTGAGGTGAAGAGAGTGGGAGTGCAACAATATCAAGAAGTAGAAGTAGAACCAACCGTGATATAAAGGGATGGGTTGAAAACATAACTTGCATTACTGAAGCCATGTAGCAACTGCAAACGGAGAAAAGATATGTATTACTATAGGCAAGTTATATAAGAAAAGAAAAATGATTGCATAGAGTCAAACCGTGATACCTATTCCCAAGGTTTACAAGGCCAGTATAGCCCGGCCCATATAAAGGTTCGGCATCTTTGCCACTTTCTTGTATTCTATTCCAATCAAAATTCGTGTTGTGGTCAAGTTCTCTTTCAGCAGTAGTCATCTCAGTCTGCACACAAAGAAAATGGGACCACACATAAAGGAAGGGAAATAAATAAATTATATACATCGATTGACCATCAGTTGTACCAAGTTTTTGTTTGTAAAATTATCATAGATACTGAACACTTGCTTGGCCAATTACAATAATTCTTAGAGCAACTTGGAACTATCGTAGTTAAAAATCATACCAGGCAATATCCTAACATTTTGTTATAGGATCTATCCCACAATGCTCTTTGATATAATTCCCTAAATGTTTAATATATAAATCTAATCTGGATTGACACTTGACATTTTTAGTACAATAAATCTAGGGACTATCTATTAACAGCTGACTGATTTCAAATTCGATATCAATCAAAATTTTGCACCATACAAATAATGACATATGGCACTATCAAATTGACTGATTTTCAATTCAATATAAATCAAATTTTTGCACCATACAAACAACACCTCATGGGATTATCAATTAAAACCCATTTTACATGATTTCAGAACCTCAAAACAGCCTTGCTTACTACAATTTACATGTTCCAGAGCTTATAAAACAAGTGTCATGGGTTGTTACTTGTTCCAGATAAAGAATCTGCACCAAAAACACAATGGAAAGCCAGTCTACGTGATTATCACCTTTCACCAGAAACTATTCAGAGGACAAGTGACTTTATATAAAATTTATATTTGTCATATTTTTATATAACTTAACACTCTGAACACCAAAATTACATGTTATATACTGTAACTCCGTTGCTGCCGGACTGTTAAAACTACGAACATCTAAATATGCACTTGATGGAACTAGCAACAAAGGACAACATAAAAGAAAAAAGGGGGAAATGAGAGAAATAAAATAAAACCAGAATTCAACTACAGTAAAAAGAACACCATCCACGCCAAAATCTATTACCCAAAATTAATAAACAAGGAATTACGTACGAAAACCACAATACTAGAAAGTTCAGTAACCAAAATACAAAAATAAATAAAAAACTGGAAAGTAACATGCACAGAAAGAGGAGAAAAAGAGAGTCAAAAAACTGACTGAAGCCGAAAAGAAAATCATTCGACTGAAAATAACAATTCTGTAGATCTACAATCAAGGGTCACATAGTATGTTTGCGGTGAACAGATCAATATGATTTGAAGCATCCTATAGAAGAGTAAAAATCCAAAATATGTAGAGCTAAATTGTCCCAGATAGGCGCCATTACAAAAAGATGGCAACTCACCTTTTGGAGTGAAGAAAAATCAATACCAAAATGCGACAAGTGCTGAGCTAATATTGGATCTTCAACGCTATCATCTTCCGGGTATGAGTAAACGTCTGAACTGTCACAAAGAAACAGGTATGAATAGGTACTTTGATACAGAGTTACTAGCAAAAGCAATCTCTGCTGCCCATTCTATCTTAAGGAAAAGGTTGCATCAATAAAACTCCCAAGTATACTTAGGGGGGGGGGGGGGGGGGGGTAGGCAATACCTTTCTAGAGGCAAGAAATTACAAGTAAACCTATATATTACTAAACAAAGATAACAGACTATGTGGTATGTATATGAACCCTGTATCTAAAGAATACACCTGAAAGGTTTAAAAGAATAATCAGAAACTATTGGACACTAACTAAAACGATGCATCTTTGCTACCAGTTGAAAATATTCATTCCAGTTCTTTTTCATTTCAACTCTATATGCCTGCAAATGCAACTTTGACCAGCATATTTCTCAAACAAAATTTCTAAAGGTTATAACAGTCATTCCAAAAGCACATTTATGCCGAACCCACCTGATTGTATAATTTTCATATGACTGACTTATAGATCAAAACTCATGATTGCACGTTTGACACGATGACAATGTATTGTCACCGGAAGATGAGGTATATAGTGTAGTAAATAATAAAAGTGAGCAAGTTCAAATATGCAAAAGTTCAAGTGTAACATTACCTGCTCCTTCCAAATCAGCAGTAATTGTTCCAAGCTTCACCGCTAAAGGATATTTGGTCTGCTGGTAGTGTTCAACAGCATGATTATTCCCACCACTTCCATCCCAAAGACTCCTCCCACAGAGGATCATACCATCAGTTAAATTTAACCAGAGATTCTCAGTTTTGTCACACTTGCTACACTTCCATCCAGAAGGAGGCACAATAACACCATTGTCTAGTTGTTGCAGATCCATAGCATGTGCACTTATTATCTTCTTGTCGGCCACCCAAGAAGCCAGTTGTTGCTTTCTATCAGCACTCTCCGCAAGTATAACTTTATCAACTGCAAGCCTAACCTGCAGATTTGTTGAAAAGTGAAGAACTAAACTAATAAATATGCACATAACAACTTAATCTTATACACTCAACCAAAAAAATACCTTCTCTGGCAAGTCAACTGATGGAAATGGGAGAGATACAAATTCAGGCAAAATAACGATTTCATAAGTCACGTCGTATTCAGGTTCTTGCTCACTAAAACCTCCCTCCACGCCTATCAATCAGGAAGGCAAAAAAGCATTAGTGAAGATGGTAATTGCTTGAAATGACAAAAACTAAAACTGATCATAACTTTGGAACAGGAGACTCCAATAATGTAATTCTTATCAGCTTTATTCTGAAGATTCATATAGACAAGTCTCATCACAAAACTGGCACACGCACACAGACTGTCGCAAAACTAACAATCAACCAACAGAGACACTTTACATTATTACAATCTAAAATAAATTTCTGTTTATGTCATCATCGCCATTCCACATAATATCACCCAAAAAATCTATCGAATAACACAAAAGTGCTGCAAGGCAGAGTTGAGAAAAACAAAAACAATGCCGGAACATAAGCTTCGTTACACTAAACTGAGCAGAGACGCCTTGCAGATCCAAAATTCGCATCACAGGAGCTCTTAATCAAGTAAAACAAGCCAATGCTAGCACAACCACAATAGAGCACTTGTAATCATAAGCTGCAACAAAACACATCACATCGTGTGTACTTTGCACACATTACTATTCTATATGTCAGAACCTGCTCCAGAATAACACGCTGATGTGAATCCAGATATAATGTGTTTTTTTGTTGCCTGTCATCATTACTAACAGAGGTAATGGCATTGTCAATCAAAGCAAGGCATTCACATAGACCACCTGCCATGAAAGGATAGAAGCAATAGACGATACAAACACGATTCGATTAGCGGCGAGTCTGGCATACCAATGGCAAGCAGGGTTGGCTTCTTGAGCGGGCGATCCGCCTCGTCTGGCTCCGGCTTCCGGCGCTGCACGATGTGGAGGTACACGGGGTTCTCCGACTTCTCGAAGTTCCATGCCACGTGCTCCCTCCCGAACCCCAGGAACGAGTTCATGTCCACGTACAGCCCGCCCTCCGACCTCTGCGACGCACACGGACACGGAGATAGACAATTAGCGTCAGACCCTAGCAGCCGCAATCGAGGAGAGGCGTGGAGAGGGAGGGAGGGAGGGGGCGGGTGGCTTACCGGGGTGTCGAAGGAGACGCAGCACTCGTCCTTGTGGATGCGGTTGGTGGGCTCCGGGATGCGGACCTTGTGGAGGTTCGCGCGGAGGAGATCCATGGCCGCGGGCCGCGGCGGGCGACGGCGGAGCCGGGTTGCGTCTAGGGTTTTGGGGGCGTGGGAGACGGCGAGGCGACGAGATTAGACACGAAAATTGGTTTGGAAGAGGGGAACTTAAGAAGAAGCAGTAGGGGTTAAGTTAAACCGACTCTGCGTTGTGGGCCTATACAATTCTGATTCTACAATCCAACGACATAAAGAAACAATACTCTATTTTTTCTTCGACTTGGCATATTAGTAAGAGCATCTCAAACAGATAATGAAAAAATTGATTGTCAAAAAAAAATTATAGGATGTAGGGGAGAAGATTTTTAAGGATGTGGTTGCTTTTGCTTACAATGTAAAACTGGTGCCCTAAAAACGATCACTTGAACATGATTCATTGCACATTTCAATTTTTTGTACTCTAGTTGAACATTAAACATTTCAAACAATATAATTCTACAATAGTACACTATACTAGCACTACGGTAGATCATCACATGACATGACGCCTACAGTACTCGTCAAACTCGTTGTTGTCGTCGAGGTTGATCGCCCTTGATGGTTCGCCGGAGGGGCCTGGTCATTGTCAGTAGACGACTTCACATCCTCCTTCTCTCCTCGTAGATGCCCTCCCTCTTGAGCTCGCCGAACATCTCATCGACCTCAACGACAAATTTGTGATCCATCTCCTCATCATCCTTCTTCCTGCACTCATTGTCCCTCTTGGCAAAGAATTTAAGCTCAGTCGGCACGATGTTCATATTGGCCTCGCGAACTTCGTCATGTACAACGCACCCCTCTACTCGGCGCATTGGTGCTCGCCACGGCCCGGCGGTATACCTTCTCCTCCTCACAGGAACATAATCCATATAGCAAGGGTAAGGAATTGCGTCTTCTCGGTCGACCCTATCTCTGGGAAGTTGCGCTCGGCCCGGCTCCGGCCGTACCTCCATGTCACACGCACGCGGTGGGCAAGTTCGGGGGTCTCAAAAGTGCCAAGCCACTTCTGTTCACCCTCACAGGTGATATCGGCGGTGTAGTGGCGCGACTGTCGATGTCGAACGCCACAGTACGTAGTGGCGCTCACGGTAGGGGCGAGGTTGGCGCCGACATCCTCGACGTAGCGAAGCCCAGCGACACATGATCCCACCAGAGCGGATGCTAAATCAAGCAACTTGGCGCCATGATCGATAGATAGGGGTGCAATGGACCCGACGACGCAGGCGACTGGACTTGGGCGACGGCGGGGCGACAGCTGTTGCGGGCGGCGACGGGGATGCGACGCGAGCTAGGTTGAAATAGGGGGTGGATCTCGGTAGCGGGGGTGGCTAGTGGTGTCCGGCGATGTAACGCCCCGAGTTCGATGCGCCAGGTGTCTGCCAGTTATTCGCCGTAGTTGCCATGTCATTTGATTGCGTGTTGCATTTTGCCATGTCTTCATCTACATTTCATCTGCATGTTTTTCAAAACTTGCATCCGTTCGGGTCCTCCCGGTTCTCTCCGTTGTCCGTTCTAAGCCAGACACACTCGCACGCGCCCGCGACACCTCCGAACTATTATTTTATAAGTGGCATAAAAATGTTCTCGGAATGGGATGTAAGTTGGCGTGCGGTCTTATTATAGTGTAGACGGGCCGCCTGCCAAATTTTGTCGCATTCGGAGTTCGTTTGACTGCTCAACCGTTAAACATAGCGGTACCGTTGCCGGTACCTTCGTCGGATGTTTTCGGTCTTCGAAAACCCTTCCCGGGCTGCACTTCTCTTCTCTCCCCTCAGCCCGAGCACTCTCTTCACAGCCCACCTAAGCCTGCCTAACCCCCCCCCCCTCGCGATCAGATCCGTCGGATCACGATCGGAGGCTCCGAGAACGCCCCAAACCCTACCCTAGCTCCTATCTATTTATAGACGCTTCCCCCTGCCATTTTTGGACTTCTCCTTCCTTCCCCCCTCGGAATCCGCGCCTCTAGCCGCCTCCCTCTCCAATTCCGCGCCTGACCACCTCACCCGCGCCACTTGGCAGCGTCCCAGTGGCTGCGTCGCCACCCAGCCGCCGGATCGGCCTACCGCAGGCCGCCACATGGCTTCCCGTCGCTCCAACCGTGCCTCCCACCGCACGGGCCCGCCGCGGCCCATCTGCGGCCCGCTAGGCCCGGATCCCGCCGCCGCAGCCCGCGGCTCGTCCCCGAGCTCGCCCGCTCGATCCCGAGCTGGATCGAGACCGCCGCCTCGCGCCTCCCGCCGGCGACCCCGGCAGCCCCGCCGGAGCCAGCAGGCCAGCGCCGTCCCGCCGCCCCTCTCCTTCCCGTCCTCCTTCCTCCTCATCCTCTCACCTTCCCTCTCTCCCTCGTAGGGCACCGTCGCTGCCTTGAAGGTCAGCCGCCGCCGCCGTCTTGCTTTGTCGTCGTGCCGCCCGCAGGACCTCGCCGCCGGCCTCTTCCAGCCGGATCCGCCCGGGATCCGCCGGATCCGGGGTCCCTCGTCCCGTTCCCGGCCCTCCGGTCCTGCCCCGCTCACCAGAGCGCCGTCCCGCCTCGCCGGTGCAGCGCCGCCACCTCCCTTGCGTCGGCCACTTCGAGCAGGAGCTCGACGCCCCGGCCGCCCGCTCCGCGTCCACGTGGGCCCCGGCCCAGTCCAGCAGCGTCGGCCCAGCCCGCATCCTCCTCGGCCTGCTTCCCCTCCGCATGGGCCGAGCCCAGTGGTGAGCAGCCCCTAAGCCTCGCCTATGCGTCGTATAATTATCCTGCGCCCGTGGTTTTTTTTCCAAAAATTGACTAAGTCCCCGGAATATTTTGACATTATCATGACATGTTCATCACATCATATCTATGCATCCATAGCTCCATTTCGTGCGTGTAATATGTCGAATTGTTCGTCTCAATGAGTACTTCATTTCATTCCATTGCATCATGTTCATTTGAGCTCATCTTGATGCCTGAATCATCGTTGCAAGAGTGCTTCATGATGTTTTCTATTGTCTGTTAACAGAACTAGCTCTTTTGTCATTTTTGCCATGATTGATGTATGCATCCTATGAGGTTGATGTCTACATGTGTTTTGAACTATACCATGTCTTCTTTACAGAGGTGCTTACCATGTATTTTTGTGATCAATGTGATGACTAGCACAAGCATGTAAACTAGGCTTCGTGATGTTGCTGATTTTAGTCCCTGTTCTGCTGTTATTTTGATGCCATGTAAACATGATGCTACAGAGAGATCCATGCATATTTTGAGAAACTTCAGTAAGGGTGTTTTGAACATATGGTTACGCTCTATCCATCCCTGCCCTTGGTTGCAATTATAGAGTAGTCTAGCATGTCATTGTCGTGCTCTACTTTTGCTTCAAAATGTTTCCTGGCAGATTGTTTACGTGTTATTCAATTTTGCCAAGGTTGTTGTATTTGATCCTTGCATGCTATGAACTTGTTCTTACCTTGATTTGTTTCACAAACATGCCTTCTTACTGTTAGTTACCTTGCCATGCCATGTATTTCTCTGTGGTGAGTGGTACAAGCTCATTAACATGCCTTTATAATTCAGTTTCTATCATGTTTGAATCTGTATTATAACTTGCTATGTTTACATGGGTGCCATCATATTTTCTGATCATTTTTGGCTTATGGTCAGTAAAGGACTTTTGATCTATGCTTTGAGTAGAACCATGCCATGTCTTATTTTGCTATTATAAGTTCCTGTAACATGTTGTTTGATAGCTCTAAACATTGCAACCTGATGTTATTTTCTGCAAAGTCTGAACTGTTATCATTTGCAATCTTGTCATGTGTGTTTGAGCATGTTCTAGTGATTTCTGGAGAAAGCTCAGTGTTCATGTTTTGTTATGCTTTACCTGTACATCATGTCCATGCCTTTTGTTATCATGTTGGGGTGCTGTAGCATGTTGTTTGGATGCTTGCAATATGCCTAGTTGCTATTTTGTACAGCTTGTCCTTATAACTTGTTTCATGTGTGCGTGTTGAACCGTTGCTCCGTTTTGAGTGTGCTCTATATGAAACTTGCTTGATTTTGCATGTAGCTTCATTTTATCATATTGAATCCTTGTTTGAGGTGTTTGCTTGATGTTTGTATGCATTTTGCATCAATGCCATGTTTAACTTGTTTTGCTCATATCTTCTAGGCCGTAGCTCCGAATTAAATGAACTTTATATGTAACTTGACTAGAATCTCGTGTAGATCATCTTTGTGCATCTTAACTTGCTATTTAACAACTTGAACATAAGGTTTATTCAGATCTGGACCAATTTCAAAATATGCATATGAAGACTTACCGGAATTGTTATATGTTGTTTCCGGCCTCATTCAAACTTGTCTTGATGTGTTGCTCTTGTTTGCATCATCTCTTGCCATGAGTAGCTTCATGTAGTCTTGTCTTGCATCATACTTGTTTGTGCATTATGTCATGTTCATGTGTGGTGTGTTTACCATGTTGTGTGCTTCCTTTCGATAGTTCCCGTTTCGTTGCGATCGTGAGGACTCGTTCGGCTACGCTTGGTTCGTCTTCGTGGCTTCATCTTCTTCATGGACTCGTTCTTCTTCCTTGCGGGATTTCAGGCAAGATGACCGCTACCCTGGATCTCACTACTATGATTGCTATGCTAGTTGCTTCGTTCTATCGCTTTGCTGCGTTACCTATCTGTTGCTCTTCAAGCCTCCCAAATTGCCATGAATCTCTAACCTTTGACACCCTTCCTATGCAAACCGTTGTTTGGCTATGTTACCGCTTTAGCTCAGCCCCTCTTATAGCGGTGCTAGTTGCAGGTGAAGTTGAAGATTTCTTCACGGTGGACAGGATTTTGGTTGGGATATCACAATATCTCTTATATTATTAATGCATCTATATACTTGGTAAAGGGTGGAAGACTCGGCCTTATGCCTGGTGTTTTGTTCCACTCTTGCCGCCCTAGTTTCCGTCATACCGGTGTTATGTTCCCGGATTTTGCGTTCCTTACGCGGTCGGGTGATTTATGGGACCCCCTTGACAGTTCGCTTTGAATAAAACTCCTCCAGCAAGGCCCAACCTTGGTTTTACCATTTGCCTCACCACCACCTATACCTTTCCCTTGGGTCGGCCAACCCGAGGGTCATCTTTATTTTAGCCCCCCCCCCGGGGCCAGTGCTTGTCTAAGTGTTGGTCCGAACCGGGCAGATTGCGGGGCCACCTCGGGGCAACTCGAGGTCTGGTTTTACTCGTAAGCTGACCTATCCGGTGTTGCCCTGAGAACGAGATATGTGCAGCTCCTATTGGTATTTGTCGGCGCATCGGGCGGCTTTGCTGGTCTTGTTTTACCATTGTCGAAATGTCTTGTAAACCAGGATTCCGAGTCTGATCGGGTCTTCCTGGGAGAAGGTATATCCTTCGTTGATCGCGAGAGCTTATCATGGGCTAAGTTGGGACACCCCTGCAGGGTATAATCTTTCAAAAGCCGTGCCTGCGGTTATAGGCGGATGGGAATTTGTTAATGTCCGGTTGTAGATAACTTGACACCAGATCCGATTTAAAACGCATCAACCGTGTGTGTAGCTGTGATGGTCTCTTTTCGGCGGAGTCCGGGAAGTGAACACGGTTTCTAGGTTATGTTTGACGTAAGTAGGAGTTCAGGATCACTTCTTGATCATTGCTAGCTTCACGACCGTTCCGCTTGCTCTCTTCTCGCTCTTATTTGCGTATGTTAGCCACCATATCATGCTTAGTCGCTGCAGCAGCCTCGCCACTTTACCCCTTCCTTTTCCTTTAAGCTTTGCTAGTCTTGATACCCATGGTAATGGGATTGCTGAGTCCTCGTGGCTCATAGATTACTACAACAACAGTTGCAGGTACAGGTTTATGCGATGATCTTGACGCGAGCGTGATGTTTGCTTGTATTGGAGTTCTTCTTATGCTTCTTCGATCAGGGGATAGGTTCCAGGTCGGCAGCCTGGGCTAGCAGGGTGGATGTCGATTGAGTTTCTGTTTGTGATTCATCCATAGTCGGATGATGCTCTTATGTATTGTGATGTTGTATTCGAGTGGCATTGTATGCCTTATGTATGTATCCCCATCTATTATGTAATGTTGATGTAATGATATCCACCTTGCAAAAGCGTTTCAATATGTGGGGCTATCCTTGGTGGGACCTTCGAGTTCCTTTTGGATAGGGTCGCATATTGGGCGTGATAAGTTGGTATCAGAGCCTCGACCGACCCTAGGAGCCCCCTTGATTGATCGTGTAGTTTGGCCGTTGTTGAGTCTAGAAAAAACTATTTTCGGAGTCTAGTTATATCGGAGAGTAGGAATTCTTTTTACTCCTCTGCCCCTTCGTCGCTCTGGTAAGGAATCTTGACGTAGGTGTTTTGAATTACTCCTCTTCCCCTTCAAATTTTCTTCAGGTTCACGCAGTTGGTTTTCCGATCGTTGGTTCTCAGCTCTTTTCCCGGTGCATTTCTCGTCAAGTCGACTCGAGCCTCTTCATCGTTGAGTTTAATCATCAATTGTTTTCTTTTCCCACCCGCCCTACCTTTTTCATATCAGAGCCGGAGTCCGTAATTGAGTATCCATCCTACTCGTGTGAAGTTTTTGCTCTCTCTCCTCAATGATTTCAACCGGTGTTTTTCTCTTCATGATGTTCGTCGATTTCCCCTTCCAAGTTACCTTTGTTTTCCCGCCCTCCCACCCTCTTCTTCTCGGAGCCTCAGTCTCTTTCGAGCATCAATTTTCATTCATACGGAGGTTCGTCAGTCTTCCCTCAATCATTTCAATCGGTGAATTCTCGTCTCCTTTGTCATTCTTCATCTCTTCTCCGGTGGATTCAATTCAAGTTTTTCGGGTTAATCATATTCCTTTCCTTCGAAGTGTTTTCCCTGCTCGTGCGCCTCTCGCCAGTTTATACTTCCGGAGTGTCCAAGACATCTCAGGAGATTCGTCTGTGTTCGGATTAATTCGAGGTTGTCACCTCATTCAATTATTTCAATTGTTCCGGTGCATCATCTATCTGTTCAACAATTCTTTCCAATGGTGTTTTTCTTTTAGTGGGCCCTAACCCACAGGTCTTTTCCCAGGATCTTACCTGACTCTTCTGATTTCCCGGAGCTATTCTCAAATCCTTTTCAAAGTTTGACGTAAGTATGATTTCATCAGTCAGATGCCTTTTCAAGATCGTCTTCAATTCTTTTCATTGTGGGCTCAACCTCTTTGCTTTCCATTCTCCCGGAGTATCTCAGTAATTCCGGTGGTGTTTCTCGTCGTCTTTCTTAGCTTTGAAGATTGAAGAAGAGTTTTTCCTTTAAACCTTGTCCGTCCTCTCGAAGATTCGTGGTTCTAGCTTCATGTTATCCTCGTGAATTACCCTGTTTGTCAGAAGTTGTTTCTAGTTTCTTTTCTTCGGAGGCCATCATTCCAGTCATCGTCCTCTAATTATCCCGGTGCTTCGTTCAAGTGTTCTTTAATCAGCTCATGATCTCTTTGTTCTTCTGCATCTAAATCCCCTCAAGCATATTTGTTCTTCTAATTCTTCCCGGTGATTAAGTCTCTTTCATCAGTCATTTTCGAATTCTTACGGTGGTTCGTCGAAGATTCTTTTTCTTTGATTATCATTTTAATTCATTCGTTCTTTTCAATCCTACCGGTGGTTCATGAAGACTCTCTCAAGTGTTGCGCTATATCCCCCCTCAATCCTTTTCCAATGAGAATAAGTAATATGCAAAAATCCATTATTTGTCATCAATTTAATTTGATGAAGGATAAGCATACAATAAATCTTATTCTTATTTCATCAGAGTGATTAATCCCTTCCTTCGGAGTTTGTTCTTGATGAATAAATTCTAGTTCCAAGTGTTTTCATCTTTTCTTTTCCGGAGTTCAAATTTCCTCAGCCATTTCATCGGAACCTCCATCAAAATCATCGGAAGGCTCGTCTTATTCTTTCATCCTTCATTCTATCTCATCATCCTTTTGTTACCGGAGTTCTTCATGGTGGTTCTTCATGATTTAATCTCTTCTTCAAGAGTTCATCAAGATTTTGTCGGTGGAGTTCAAGTATCTTTTCTTCTCGCATCTCGAAGTGCAATTAATTCTTCATTTTGTTTTGAAGTGGAGTTTTGCATTTCTTCATTCTTCTCAGCTATTTAATCTTTTCCGTTTGTGGCCGGTTATCACCTTATGATTTTGAGTTGTTACCTATAAGACCACAACAAGCTTATTCTTTTCGTGTTGATTTTTCTCAACAACTCCGTTCAATCCTTTCTTCTAAGTTCTTTTCATTCAACTCTTTCAATTCTTTCCGGAGATTTTGTGTCATGTCTTCATCAAGTATCATTCCATCCCGTCTTGAGAAGTCTTGTTCTATTCTTTCCATTTTCATTCGGAGTGCTGCCTAAATCCTTTCAGCCTTATTCGTTTCTTATCTCGTTCTAACCGGAGTGCTTTCAGAGTCTATCGTGTTTCCATGAGCATTTGATTCTCGTCATTCTCGTCGTTCCTCTCTTATTCTCGAGTGCTCTCGATTCTTTGCTTCTTCTCTTCAGTTCTTGCTTCACCTCATCCCTTTTCCCTTTCGTCTCGGTCCTAAGATCTCGGGACGAGATCTCTTGTTAGTGGAGGAGTGTTGTAACGCCCCGAGTTCGATGCGCCAGGTGTCTGCCAGTTATTCGCTGTAGTTGCCATGTCATTTGATTGCGTGTTGCATTTTGCCATGTCTTCATCTGCATTTCATCTGCATGTTTTTCAAAACTTGCATCCGTTCGGGTCCTCCCGGTTCTCTCCGTTGTCCGTTCTGAGCCAGACACACTCGCACGCGCCCGCGACACCTCCGAAATATTATTTTATAAGTGGCATAAAAATGTTCTCGAAATGGGATGTAAGTTGGCGTGCGGTCTTATTATAGTGTAGACAGGCCGCCTGCCAAATTTCGTCGCATTCGGAGTTCGTTTGACTGCCCAACCATTAAACATAGCGGTACCGTTGCCGGTACCTTCGTCGGATGTTTTCGGTCTTCGAAAACCCTTCCCGGGCTGCACTTCTCTTCTCTCCCCTCAGCCCGAGCACTCTCTTCACAGCCCACCTAAGCCTACCTAACCCCCCCTCGCGATCAGATCCGTCGGATCACGATCGGAGGCTCCGAGAACGCCTCAAACCCTAAAACCCTAGCTCCTATCTATTTATAGACGCTTCCCCCTGCCATTTCTGGACTTCTCCTTCCTTCCCCCCCTCGGAATCCGCGCCTCCAGCCGCCTCCCTCTCCAATTCCACGCCTGACCACCTCACCCGCGCCACTTGGCAGTATCCCAGTGGCTGCGCCGCCACCCAGCCGCCGGATCGGCCTACCGCAGGCTGCCACATGGCTTCTCGTCGCTATAGCCGTGCCTCCCACCGCACGGGCCCGCCGCGGCCCATTTGCGGCCCGCTCGGCCCGGATCCCACCGCCACAGCCCGCGGCTCGTCCCCGAGCTCGCCCGCTCGATCCCGAGCTGGATCGAGACCGCCGCCTCGCGCCTCCCGCCGGCGACCCCGGCAGCCCCGCCGGAGCCAGCAGGCCAGCGCCGTCCCAGCGCCCCTCTCCTTCCCGTCCTCCTTCCTCCTCGTCCTCTCACCTTCCCTCTCTCCCTCGCAGGGCACCGCCGCCGCCTTGGAGGTCAGCCGCCGCCGCCGTCTTGCTTTGCCGCCGTGCCGCCCGCAGGACCTCGCCGCCGGCCTCTTCCAGCCGGATCCGCCGGATCTGGGGTCCCTCGTCCCGTTCTCGGCCCTCCGATCCTGCCACGCTCGCCGGAGCGCCGTCTCGCCTCGCCGGTGCAGCGCCGCCGCCTCCCCTGTGTTGGGGAACGTAGCAGAAATTCAAAATTTTCCTACGCATATCACCAAGATCTATCTATGGAGAGACCAGCAACGAGTAGAAAGGGGAGTGCATCTACATACCCTTGTAGATCGCTAAGCGGAAGCGTTCAAGTGAACGGGGTTGATGGAGTCGTACTCGTCGTGATTCAGATCACCGATGATCAAGTGCCGAACGCACGGCACCTCCGCGTTCAACACACGTACAGCCCGGTGACGTCTCCCACGCCTTGATCCAGCAAGGAGGGAGGGAGAGGTTGAGGAAGACTCCATCCAACAGCAGCACAACGGCGTGGTGGTGGTGGAGGAGCGTGGCAATCCTGCAGGGCTTCACCGAGCACCTACGGGAGAGGAGATGTGTCACGGGAGGGAGAGGGAGGCAACCAAAGGCCTTAGGTATGATTGCTCCTCCTTTTCCCCACTATATATAGGGCCAAGGGAGAGGGGAAGGGCGCAGCCTTGCCCCCTCCTCCAAGGAAGGGGTGCGGCTAAGGATGGGGAGGAGTCCATCCTCCCCAAGGCACCTCGGAGGTGCCTTCCCCTTTAAGGACTCTCCCCTTTTTCCTTTATCTTGGCGCATGGGCCTCTAGGGGCTGGTGCCCTTGGCCCATGTAGGCCAAGGCGCACCCCCCTCAGCCCATGTGGCCCCCGGGGCAGGTGGCCCCACCCGGTGGGCCCCCGGGACCCTTCCGGTGGTCCCGGTACAATACCGATGACCCCGAAACTTGTCCCGATGGCCGAAACAGGACTTCCTATATATAAATCTTTACCTCCGGACCATTCCGGAACTCCTCGTGACGTCCGGGATCTCATCCGGGACTCCGAACAACATTCGGTAACCACATACAAGCTTCCTTTATAACCCTAGCGTCATCGAACCTTAAGTGTGTAGACCCTACGGGTTCGGGAGACATGCAGACATGACCGAGACGTTCTCCAGTCAATAACCAACAGCGGGATCTGGATACCCATGTTGGCTCCCACATGTTCCACGATGTTCTCATCGGATGAACCACGATGTCAAGGACTTAATCAATCCCGTATTCAATTCCCTTTGTCTAGCGGTATTTTACTTGCCCGAGATTCGATCGTCGGTATCCAATACCTTGTTCAATCTCGTTATCGGCAAGTCACTTTACTCGTTCCGTAACACATCATCCCGTGATCAAATCCTTGGTCACATTGCGCATATGATGATGTCCTACCGAGTGGGCCCAGAGATACCTCTCCGTTTACACGGAGTGACAAATCCCAGTCTCGATCCGCATAAAACAATAGATACTTTCGGAGATACATGTAGTGCACCTTTATAGTCACCCAGTTACGTTGTGACGTTTGATACACCCAAAGCACTCCTACGGTATCCAGGAGTTATACGATCTCATGGTCAAAGGAAGAGATACTTGACATTCGCAAAGCTCTAGCAAATGAACTACTCGATCTTTTGTGCTAGTCTTAGGATTGGGTATTGTCCATCACATCATTCTCCTAATGATGTGATCCCGTTATCAACGACATCCAATGTCCATAGCCAGGAAACCATGACTATCTGTTGATCACAACGAGCTAGTCAACTAGAGGCTCACTAGGGACATATTGTGGTCTATATATTCACACGTGTATTACGATTTCCGGATAATACAGTTATAGCATGAATAAAAGACAATTATCATGAACAAGGAAATATAATAATAATACTTTTATTATTGCCTCTAGGGCATATTTCCAACAGTCTCCCACTTGCACTAGAGTCAATAATCTAGTTCACATCGCCATGTGATTAACACTCACAGGTCACATCACCATGTGACTAATACCCAAGAGTTTACTAGAGTCAGTAGTCTAGTTCACATCACTATGTGATTAACACTCAATGAGTTTTATGTTTGATCATGTTGCTTGTGAGAGAGGTTTTAGTCAACGGGTCTGAACCTTTCAGATCCGTGTGTGCTTTACAAATCTCTATGTCATCTCCTAGATGCAGCTACCACGCTCTATTTGGAGCTGTTCCAAATAACTGTTCTACTTGGAGCTATTCTAAATTGTTGCTCCATTATATGTATCCGGTATCTCTACTTAGAGCTATCTAGATAGGTGTTAAGCTTGCATCGACGTAACCTTTACGACGAACTCTTTTACCACCTCCATAATCGAGAAAATTCCTTAGTCCACTAGTTACTAAGGATAACTTTGGCCGCTGTCCTGTGATCCATTCTTGGATCACTCTTGTACCCCTTGACTGACTCATGGCAAGGCACACTTCAGGTGCGGTACACAGCATAGCATACTGAAGAGCCTACGTCTTAAGCATAGGGGACGACCTTCGTCCTTTCTCTCTATTCTGCCGTGGTCGAGCTTTAAGTCTTAACTTCGTACCTTACAATTCAGGCAAGAACTTCTTCTTTGACTGATCCATCTTGAACTCCTTCGAGATCATGTCAAGGTATGTGCTCATTTGAAAGTATTATTAAGCATTTTGATCTATCCTTATAGATCTTGATGCTCAATGTTCAAGTAGCTTAATCCAGGCTTTCCATTGAAAAACACTTTCAAAATAACCCTATATGCTTTCCAGAAATTCTACGTCATTTCTGATCAACAATATGTCAACAACATATACTCATCAGAAATTCTATAGTGCTCCCACTCACTTCTTTGGAAATACAAATTTCTCATAAACTTTGTACAAACCCAAAATCTTTGATCATCATCAAAGCATACATTCCAACTCCGAGATGCTTACTCCAGTCCTTAGAAGGATCGCTGGAGCTAGCATACCTTTTAGCATCCTTAGGATCGACAAAACTTTTCTGATTGTATTGCATACAACCTTTCCTTACGAAAACTGGTAAGGAAACTTGTCTTGACATCCATCTGCCAGATTTCATAAATGCAGCTAATGCTAACATGATTCCGACGGACTTTAAGCATCGCTACGAGTGAGAAAATCTCATCGTAGTCAACTCCTTGAACTTGTCGGAAAACACTTCGCCACAAGTCGAGCTTCATAGATGGTGACATTACCATCCACGTCCGTCTTCTTCTTAAAAGATCCATTTATCTCAATGGATTGCCGATCATCGGGCAAGTCCATCAAAGTTCATTCTTTGTTCTGATATATGGATACTATCTCGGATTTCATGGCTTCTAACCATTTGTCGGAATTCGGGCCCACCATCGCTTCTCCATAGCTCGTAGGTTCATTGTTGTCCAACAACATGACTTTCAAGACAGGATTACCGTACCACTCTGAAGTAGTACGTATCCTTGTCACCCTACGAGGTACGGCAGTGATTTGATCCGAAACTTCATGATCAATATCATAAGCTTCCACTTCAATTGGTGTAGGTGCCACGGGAACAACTTCCTGTGCCCTGCTACACACTGGTTGAAGTGATGGTTCAATAACCTCATCAAGTCTCCACCATCCTCCCACTCAACTCTTTCGAGAGAAACCTTTCCTCGAGAAAGGACCCGATTCTAGAAACAATCCCTTATTGCTTTCGGATCTGAATTAGGAGGTATACCCAACTGTTTTGGGTTTCCTATGAAGATGCATTTTATCCGCTTTGGGTTCGAGCTTAATCCTGAAACTTTTTCACATAAGCGTCGCAGCCCCAACCTTTAAGAAACGACAACTTAGGTTTCTCTAAACCATAATTCATACGGTGTCATCTCAACGGAAATACGTGGTGCCCTATTTAAAGTGAATGTGGTTGTCTCTAATGCCTAACCCATGAACGATAGTGGTAATTCGATAAGAGACATCATGGTACGCACCATATCCAATAGGGTGCAACTATGATGTTCGGACACACCATCACATTATGGTGTTCCAGGCAGTATTAATTGCGAAACAATTTCCATAATGTCTTAATTGTGTGCCAAAACTCGTAACTCAGATATTCATCTTTATGATCGTATCATAGACATTTTATCCTCTTGTCACATTGATCTTCTACTTCACTCTGAAATTACTTGAACCATTCAATAATTCAGACTTGTGTTTCATCAAGTAAATATTCTCAACATCTACTCGAATCATCTGTGAAGTAAGAACATAACGATATCCACTGCATGCCTCAGCACTCATTGGACTGCACACATCAAAATGTGTTACTTCCTACAAGTTGCTATCTTGTTCCATCTTACTGAAACCGAGGCTTTTCAGTCATCCTGCCTATGTGGTATGATTTGCATATCTCAAGTGATTCAAAATCAAGTGAGTTCAAACGGTCCATTTGCATGGAGTTTCTTCATGCATATACACCAATAGACATGGTTCGCATGTCTCAAACTTTTCAAAAACGAGTGAGTCCAAAGATCCATCAACATGGAGCTTCTTCATGCGTTTTATACCATTATGACTTACATGGCAGTGCCACAAGTAAGTGGTACTATCATTACTATCTTATATCTTTTGGCATGAAAATGTGTATCACTACGATCGAGATTCAATAAACCATTTATTTAGGTGCAAGACCATCGAAGGTATTATTCAAATAAATAGAGTAACCATTATTCTCCTTAAATGAATAACCGTATTGCGATAGACATAATCCAATCATGTCTATGCTCAACGCAAACAACAATCTCGGTGGTAGAGGGAGCATGCGATGCTTGATCATATCAACCTTGGAAACACTTCCAACATATATCGTCAGCTCACCTTTAGCTAGTCTCCGTTTATTCCGTAGCTTTTATTTCGAGTTACTAACACTTAGCAACCGAACCGGTATCCAATACCCTGGTGCTACTAGGAGTACTAGGAAAGTACACATTAACATAATGTATATCCAATATACTTCTATCGACCTTGCCAGCCTTCTCATCTACCAAGTATCTAGGGTAATCCTGCTCCAGTGGTTGTTCCCCTTATTACAGAAGCACTTAGTCTCGGGTTTGGGTTCAGCCTCGGGTTTCTTCATTGGTGCAGCAGCTGATTTGCCGTTTCATGAAGTATCCCTTCTTTCCCTTGCCCTTCTTGAAACTAGTGGTTTCATCAACCATCAACAATTGATGCTCCTTCTTGATTTCTACTTTCGCGGTGTCAAACAACGCGAATACCTCAAGGATCATCATCTCTATCCTTGATATGTTATAGTTCATCACGAAGCTCTAGCAGCTTGGTGGTAATGACTTCGGAGAAACTATCACTATTTCATCTGGAAGATCAACTCCCACTTGATTCAAGTGATTGTTGTACTCAGACAATCTGAGCACAAGCTCAACGATTGAGCTTTTCTCCCTTAGTTTGCAGGCTAAGAAAATCGTCGGAGGTCTTATACCTCTTGACGTGGGCACGAGCCTGAAATCCTAATTTCAGCCCTCGAAACATCTCATATGTTCCGCGACGTTTCGAAAACGTCTTTGGTGCCTCTACTTAAACCATTTAACTGAACTATCACGTAGTTATCAAAACGTGTATGTTCGATGTTCGAAACATCCACAAACGACGTTTGGGGTTCAGCACACTAAGCGGTGCATTAAGGACATAAGCTTTCTACTGATCGCATAATTGCTATTTTCAACTTTCAACTATATTTTCTCTAGGAACATATCTAAAACAGTAGAACTATAGCGCGAGCTACGACATAATTTGCAAAAGGTCTTTTGACTATGTTCAGGATAATTAAGTTCATCTTATGAACTCCCACTCAGATAGACATCCCTCTAGTCATCTAAGTGATTACATGATCCGAGTCAAACTAGGCCGTGTCCGATCATCACGTGAGACGGACTAGTCATCATCGGTGAACATTTTCATGTTGATCGTATCTTCTATACGACTCATGCTCGACCTTTCGGTCTCCGTGTTCCGAGGCCATGTCTGTACATGCTAGGCTCGTCAAGTTAACCCTAAGTGTTTTCGCTGTGTAAAACTGTCTTACACCCGTTGTATGTGAACGTAAGAATCTATCACACCCGATCATCACGTGGTGCTTCGAAACGACGAACTGTAGCAACGGTGCACAGTTAGGGGAGAACACTTCTTGAAATTTTAATGAGGGATCATCTTATTTACTACCGTCGTTCTAAGCAAATAAGATGTATAAACATGATAAACATCACATGCAATCAAATAAGAGTAGTGACATGATATGGCCAATATCATATAGCTCCTTTGATCTTCATCTTCGGGGCTCCATGATCATCTTGTCACCGGCATGACACCATGATCTCCATCATCATGATCTCCATCATCGTGTCTTCATGAAGTTGTCACGCCAACGACTACTTCTACTTCTATGGCTAACGCGTTTAGCAATAAAGTAAAGTAATTTACATGGCGTTCTTCAATGACACGCAGGTCATACAAAAAATAAAGACAACTCCTATGGCTCCTGCCGGTTGTCATACTCATCGACATGCAAGTCGTGAATCCTATTACAAGAACATGATCAATCTCATACATTACATATATCATTCATCACATCCTTTTGGCCATATCACATCACATAGCATACCCTGCAAAAACAAGTTAGACGTCCTCTAATTGTTGTTTGCATGTTTTACGTGGCTGCTATGGGTTTCTAGCAAGAACGTTTCTTACCTACGCAAAGACCACAACGTGATATGCCAATTGCTATTTACCCTTCATAAGGACCCTTTTCATCGAATCCGATCCGACTAAAGTAGGAGAGACAGACACCCACTAGCCACCTTATGCATCTAGTGCATGTCAGTCGGTGGAACCAGTCTCACGTAAGAGTACGTGTAAGGTCGGTCCGGGCCGCTTCATCCCACGATGCCGCCGAATCAAGATAAGACTAGTAACGGCAAGCATATTGAACAAAATCAACGCCCACAACTACTTTGTGTTCTACTCGTGCATAGAATCTACGCAATAGACCTAGCTCTGATACCACTGTTGGGGAACGTAGCAGAAATTCAAAATTTTCCTACGCATATCACCAAGATCTATCTATGGAGAGACCAGCAACGAGTAGAAAGGGGAGTGCATCTACATACCCTTGTAGATCGCTGAGCGGAAGCGTTCAAGTGAACGGGGTTGATGGAGTCGTACTCGTCGTGATTCAGATCACCGATGATCAAGTGCCGAACGCACGGCACCTCCGCGTTCAACACACGTACAGCCCGGTGACGTCTCCCACGCCTTGATCCAGCAAGGAGGGAGGGAGAGGTTGAGGAAGACTCCATCCAACAGCAGCACAACGGCGTGGTGGTGGTGGAGGAGCGTGGCAATCCTGCAGGGCTTCACCGAGCACCTACGGGAGAGGAGATGTGTCACGGGAGGGAGAGGGAGGCAACCAAAGGCCTTAGGTATGATTGCTCCTCCTTTTCCCCACTATATATAGGGCCAAGGGAGAGGGGAAGGGCGCAGCCTTGCCCCCTCCTCCAAGGAAGGGGTGCGGCTAAGGATGGGGAGGAGTCCATCCTCCCCAAGGCACCTCGGAGGTGCCTTCCCCTTTAAGGACTCTCCCCTTTTTCCTTTATCTTGGTGCATGGGCCTCTAGGGGCTGGTGCCCTTGGCCCATGTAGGCCAAGGCGCACCCCCCTCAGCCCATGTGGCCCCCGGGGCAGGTGGGCCCCCGGGACCCTTCCGGTGGTCCCGGTACAATACCGATGACCCCGAAACTTGTCCCGATGGCCGAAACAGGACTTCCTATATATAAATCTTTACCTCCGGACCATTCCGGAACTCCTCGTGACGTCCGGGATCTCATCCGGGACTCCGAACAACATTCGGTAACCACATACAAGCTTCCTTTATAACCCTAGCGTCATCGAACCTTAAGTGTGTAGACCCTACGGGTTCGGGAGACATGCAGACATGACCGAGACGTTCTCCAGTCAATAACCAACAGCGGGATCTGGATACCCATGTTGGCTCCCACATGTTTCACGATGTTCTCATCGGATGAACCACGATGTCAAGGACTTAATCAATCCCGTATTCAATTCCCTTTGTCTAGCGGTATTTTACTTGCCCGAGATTCGATCGTCGGTATCCAATACCTTGTTCAATCTCGTTATCGGCAAGTCACTTTACTCGTTCCGTAACACATCATCCCGTGATCAAATCCTTGGTCACATTGCGCATATGATGATGTCCTACCGAGTGGGCCCAGAGATACCTCTCCGTTTACACGGAGTGACAAATCCCAGTCTCGATCCGCATAAAACAATAGATACTTTCGGAGATACCTGTAGTGCACCTTTATAGTCACCCAGTTATGTTGTGACGTTTGATACACCCAAAGCACTCCTACGGTATCCAGGAGTTATACGATCTCATGGTCAAAGGAAGAGATACTTGACATTCGCAAAGCTCTAGCAAATGAACTACTCGATCTTTTGTGCTAGTCTTAGGATTGGGTCTTGTCCATCACATCATTCTCCTAATGATTTGATCCCGTTATCAACGACATCCAATGTCCTTAGCCAGGAAACCATGACTATCTGTTGATCACAACGAGCTAGTCAACTAGAGGCTCACTAGGGACATATTGTGGTCTATATATTCACACGTGTATTACGATTTCCGGATAATACAGTTATAGCATGAATAAAAGACAATTATCATGAACAAGGAAATATAATAATAATACTTTTATTATTGCCTCTAGGGCATATTTCCAACACCCTGTGTCGGCCACTTCGAGCAGGAGCTCGACGCCCCGGCCGCCCGCTCCGCGTCCACGTGGGCCCCGGCCCAGTCCAGCAGCGCCGGCCCAGCCCGCATCCTCCTCGGCTTGCTTCCCCTCTGCATGGGCCGAGCCCAGTGGTGAGCAGCCCCTAAGCCTCGCGTATGCGTCGTATAGTTATCCTGCGCCCGTGTTTTTTTTTTCTTCAAAAATTGACTGTCCCCGGAATATTTTGACATTATCATGCCATGTTCATCGCATCATATCTCTGCATCCGTGGCTCCGTTTCATGCGTGTAATATGTCAAATTGTTCGTCTCAACGAGTACTTCATTTAATTCCATTGCATCATGTTCATTTGAGCTCATCTTGATGCCTGAATCATCGTTGCAAGAGTGCTTCATGATGTTTTCTGCTGTCTGTTAACAGAACTAGCTCTTTTGTCATTTTTGCCATGATTGATGTGTGCATCCTATGAGGTTGATGTCTACATGTGTTTTAAACTATGCCATGTCTTCTTTACAGAGGTGCTTACCATGTATTTTTGTGATCAATGTGGTGACTAGCACAAGCATGTAAACTAGGCTTCGTGATGTTGCTGATTTTAGTCCCTGTTCTGCTGTTATTTTGATGCCATGTAAACATGATGCTACAGAGAGATCCATGCATATTTTGAGATACTTCAGTAAGGGTGTTTTGAACATATGGTTACGCTCTATCCATCCCTGCCCTTGGTTGCAATTATAGAGTAGTCTAGCATGTCATTGTCGTGCTCTACTTTTGCTTCAAAATGTTTCCTGGCAGATTGTTTACGTGTTATTCAATTTTGCCAAGGTTGTTGTATTTGATCCTTGCATGCTATGAACTTGTTCTTACCTTGATTTGTTTCACAAACATGCCTTCTTACTGTTGGTTGCCTTGCCATGCCATGTATTGCTCTGTGGTGAGTGGTACAAGCTCATCAACATGCCTTCATAATTCTGTTTCTGTCATGTTTGAATCTGTATTATAACTTGCTATGTTTACATGGGTGCCATCATATTTTCTGATCCTTTTTGGCTTATGGTCAGCAAGGGACTTTTGATCTATGCTTTGAGTAGAACCATGCCATGTCTTATTTTGCTATTATAAGTTCCTGTAACATGTTGTTTGATAGCTCTAAACATTGCAACCTGATGTTATTTTCTGCAAAGTCTGAACTGTTATCATTTGCAATCTTGCCATGTGTGTTTGAGCATGTTCTAGTGATTTCTGGAGATAGCTCAGTGTTCATGTTTTGTTATGCTTTACCTGTACATCATGTCCATGCCTTTTGTTATCATGTTGGGGTGCTGTAGCATGTTGTTTGGATGCTTGCAATATGCCTAGTTGCTGTTTTGGACAGCTTGTCCTTATAACTTGTTTCATGTGTGCGTGTTGAACCGTTGCTCCGTTTTGAGTGTGCTCTATATGAAACTTGCTTGATTTTGCATGTAGTATCATATTATCATGTTGCATCCTTGTTTGAGGTGTTTGCTTGATGTTTGTATGCATTTTGCATCAATGTCATGTTTAACTTGTTTTGCTCATATCTTCTAGGCCGTAGCTCCGAATTAAATGAACTTTATATGTAACTTGACTAGAATCTCATGTAGATCATCTTTGTGCATCTTAACTTGCTGTTTAACAACTTGAACATAAGGTTTATTCAGATCTGGACCAATTTCGAAATATGCATATGAGGACTTACCGGAATTGTTATATGTTGTTCCCGGCCTCATTTAAACTTGCCTTGATGTGTTGCTCTTGTTTGCATCATCTCTTGCCATGAGTAGCTTCATGTAGTCTTGTCTTGCATCATACTTGTTTGTGCATCATGTCATGTTCATGTGTGGTGTGTTTACCATGTTGTGTGCTTCTTTTCGATAGTTCCCGTTTCGTTGCGATCGTGAGGACTCGTTCGGCTACACTTGGTTCGTCTTCGTGGCTTCATCTTCTTCATGGACTCGTTCTTCTTCCTTACGGGATTTCAGGCAAGATGACCGCTATCCTGGATCTCACTACTATCATTGCTATGCTAGTTGCTTCGTTCTATCACTTTGCTGTGTTACCTATCTGTTGCTCTTCAAGCCTCTCAAATTGCCATGAATCTCTAACCTTTGACACCCTTCCTATGCAAACTGTTGTTTGGCCATGTTACCGCTTTTACTCAGCCCCTCTTATAGCGTTGCTAGTTGCAGGTGAAGTTGAAGATTTCTTCATGGTGGACAGGATTTTGGTTGGGATATCACAATATCTCTTATATTATTAATGCATCTATATACTTGGTAAAGGGTGGAAGACTCGGCCTTATGCCTGGTGTTTTGTTCCACTCTTGCCGCCCTAGTTTCCGTCATACCGGTGTTATGTTCCCGGATTTTGCGTTCCTTACGCGGTCGGGTGATTTATGGGACCCCCTTGACAGTTCGCTTTGAATAAAACTCCTCCAGCAAGGCCCAACCTTGGTTTTACCATTTGCCTCACCACCACCTATACCTTTCCCTTGGGTCGGCCAACCCGAGGGTCATCTTTATTTTAGCCCCCCCGGGCCAGTGCTTGTCTAAGTGTTGGTCCGAACCGGGCAGACTGCGGGGCCACCTCGGGGCAACTCGAGGTCTGGTTTTACTCGTAGGCTGACCTATCCGGTGTTGCCCTGAGAACGAGATATGTGCAGCTCCTATCGGGATTTGTCGGCGCATCGGGCGGCTTTGCTGGTCTTGTTTTACCATTGTCGAAATGTCTTGTAAACCGGGATTCCGAGTCTGATCGGGTTTTCCTGGGAGAAGGTATGTCCTTCGTTGATCGCGAGAGCTTATCATGGGCTAAGTTGGGACACCCCTGCAGGGTATAATCTTTCAAAAGTCGTGCCTGCGGTTATAGGCAGATGGGAATTTGTTAATGTCCGGTTGTAGATAACTTGACACCAGATCCAATTTAAAACGCATCAATCGTGTGTGTAGCCGTGATGGTCTCTTTTCGGCGGAGTCCGGAAAGTGAACACGGTTTCTGGGTTATGTTTGACATAAGTAGGAGTTCAGGATCACTTCTTGATCATTGCTAGCTTCACGACCGTTCCGCTTGCTCTCTTCTCGCTCTTATTTGCGTATGTTAGCCACCATATCATGCTTAGTCGCTGCAGCAGCCTCACCACTTTACCCCTTCCTTTTCCTTTAAGCTTTGCTAGTCTTGATACCCATGGTAATGGGATTGCTGAGTCCTCGTGGCTCACAGATTACTACAACAACAGTTGCAGGTACAGGTTTATGCGATGATCTTGACGCGAGCGCGATGTTTGCTTGTATTGGAGTTCTTCTTCTGCTTCTTCTTCGATCAGGGGATAGGTTCCAGGTCGGCAGCCTGGGCTAGCAGGGTGGATGTCATTTGAGTTTCTGTTTGTGATTCATCCGTAGTCGGATGATGCTCTTATGTATTGTGATGTTGTATTCGAGTGGCATTGTATGCCTTATGTATGTATCCCCATCTATTATGTAATGTTGATGTAATGATATCCACCTTGCAAAAGCGTTTCAATATGCGGGGCTATCCTTGGTGGGACCTTCGAGTTCCTTTTGGATAGGGTCGCATATTGGGCGTGACAGGCGAAGTGGCGGTTGCAGCGTGGGCGGCCAAAAACATTGGCGACGGCGGGCAACAATGCTGGCTGCGGGTGGGGAAACTTTCACGTGCAGTTGCAGATTGGTACGTGTGGTTTGAGCTTTTTGCGGCAACCCTTGCGGCACTGCAAATATGCAACACAATAAGAGGGGATAAAAAATTGGGGCCCGAAAAAATTATCACCATTTGCAGATGTATTATCTGTTATATTCTCTCCGATTCATATCGCTTGTCTTAGGTTTGTCGACGATAAATCTAAACGACCGTAAACAGGAGGGAGTACCATTGTTTTGGGCTGAAAATACCGTAAACGGCTGTTTTTAGGCACAATTGCGGGTTTTTTTTTTCATCATTTGTTGGAGACACTCTAAATTTAACAAAGATTATAGAAAACAATATGAATATTTACAATAATGAAATATAAAGTGATGTAAAAATATATCCAATAATGAATCGAAATGGTATCCATTTTTTTTTGTGGGTGAATGGTACCCATTTGACATTCGTAGATGTTATTTGCGGATAGATGTTAAAATAATTTTATATAAAGAATTGGTCAATGTTTACGAAGTTTGACTTAAAACAAAACTACTATGTAATATGTAGAGTAAATAAAAACCAAAATGTTCTTATCTCTACCTCCTAGAGGGAATTTTTAATTAAAAATCCATCCAGAAGCCAAAGAAGAAGAAGAAGAAGAAGAATTGCCCGCAGATCCCCGCAAAAAAAAAGCCAAAGAAGAAAAAGAAAAAGGGCAAAGTGATACACACAAGGCAGGTCTCCCGATCCAGAAGCGAAAGCCCCAGCAAATAGTGTACCAAACATGTGCCCGCCCAAGATGATGATCGTACATTACCTCTCACGAAACTCCACAAGAACCGGATCAATCCCTGCAAAAACGCCCACGGAGCTTGGAACATAACCGGGAGGCCTGCAAAATCTATCCAATCCGATCTGACGGCCACTGCCCCAACGGAGACGTCGCCCTCGTCAGGCAAGCACGCACACAGAATCCCCCCCTCGTCAGGTACCCCCTCGATCGCCTCTCCCTCCCTCCGTTCATCTGCTGCCGCGTTGTGAATTTGTGATCCACTGTGCGAGCTGCGACGGTGTGAGGATTCGGCTGGGGTAATGTAGCGTCAAGCGCACGACCGCCCAAAATATTCCTTCCGTGTAGGTTGTGGTATCGCACCAACAGATCTTTTCACTTTTTCCTAGGCTTTAAAGCATCCACACTAGGATAAGTTTGGCATCTAGCAGCCGAATCCACCACCACAAACTACAGAAATTTCACGACAAACCATACCCACGCGTGGGTTCCTACTGTAAAATCAACTACCATGAAAATCACGCGCTATCACATAACTAGCATTTCCACCTGATCATCGACTAACCAGCATCCATCATCCAGAGCTGTGCAGCAGCAGCACTTTCGGACCGCAACCAATTCAGAGACCATAGATGCATATGCAGGTGTTCAAACTCGGATATATTTCAGAGACCAGAGATGCATATGCAGGTGTCCAAACTCAGATAGATATATTTAGCTGCTGATGTTATGTACAATAAGGCAATCAATCCACCCTCCCACGGTCCCAGGGTTCGCAAGCCAAAGCTTCTACTTCCAACCAACCATATATGTTCAGTTCAGCAATCAGCTGCATGCTGCATGCATAACTAGAGCTGTCATGCCCCTGTTCTCCAGCAATGTCCCAGAGCTCTAGAGACTGCAGTGTTGGACATGAAACATTTGTAAGTGGAGAGTGAATATCTTGGGAGGAAAATTGGGTGATCCTTTATATTCTTATATAATCATTTAAAAAAAATCTTAGGAGGAAATCCAATGGTCCTTTATATTCTTACATGATCATTAAAAAAGTATCTTAGGAGGAAAATCGAATGACACTGTCTATTCTTATAATCATTAAGATCAAAGGCATTTCACATCAGCGAGACCTAACGATACTTTTCTGCCACAGAGTAATATTTGGGCATCCACATACATATAGTCATGCTTGTATTAAAAGGATGAGAATTTCCTAAAAGAAGGGTGTGAATTCCCTTGTGGTTTCTATCAAGATACAAAATTATCATAAATGGTAGCGCTAGGGTACATCTGAGAAAGCATAACGTAACAGCCAGATGATCATCTGGTCGTGCAAATTTCCAGACTGACAAAGAGCTGATGCCAAATGGCATTGGATATCTGTTAAGAATATCCTTGAGTACTTTAGCTCTTTTTGGTTGCTCTTTGGTCCCGAGAGGTTCACAACTGGTTGAGGAAGAATAGTTGTGAATTTTCACTTTGACCACTTACTTGGTTAGTTGATTTCAGGTTCCGAGAGCACAAGTCAGAGGAATCACAATCACTGCTTATATGCGCCTTCAACACCGTCTCATTCGAAAAGCTACAATTGACCTTGTGCCCATGTAGGGTGCTAGAGACATTTTTAACCAAGGAATGAACTGAGCCATCATGTGCTAATGTGAGAGATCAAAACACTATTTCTTTGTGTATGTAAGTAGCATGCGGCCGCTTTCCGCTCTCTTTTTTTCAAACAGAATTTCCTTTGATGTCAGAACTAAGACCTCTAATGCTTGAAAAAAAATTCCATTTCCGGTTTTGTGATATCCATGGTAGGTTAGGTATATTGAAAGAAGCTGGAGGTAGCACGCTAGGCTCAAACAATCAGGCAGTCCTGAAGGTGGCAGGGAGGGAAGGAGCCCATTGAGATGATATAGGTAAGGTTCGGCAACGACATAAAGTCAGCAAGCCAGTTCAACAATTCATTGTAAAAAATTATGACACACTAGATGTCAAATGCAGAAAGAAACAAAGGTTAGATGGGGGGGGGGGGGGTCAAAGAGGTTGTGCTGTTAATTTCACTAGGAACATCTAGGCTAGAGATTATCGGTAGGACCGTCTATATATCGAATCTGTCTAATCATTTGAGAAGGGAGGACAAAGAGATGGAGAAAAAGAGGAGTACCTTCTCCTTGGCTCGATGAGACCGTGGTGCCGGACATGGTGGAGGGCGACGGTGATGGCAGGGTGTGGTCGAGGCGGCGGCAGCGGAGCTTCCCATCACTACTGCTCTGACCTAGAGCGGTAGGTGTGTCGGTGGGGTGTACGGCTCGCGACGAACCTCGTGTTGCGTGTCGTCGGCCCCCACCTCTTCATATATTGCGTAGGTGACAGGGGCTCGTCAACCATGGTGGGTTGGGTGCCCCCGATCAGGGCGCGGATCTAAGGGCCCGGTGGGCCGTTGGGCCCACTTGGGAGGAGATCATCCTAACATCCCCCCCTGATCTGAACATTACCTTTAACCATATACTTTTTTACTTTACTCGTTTCATCACAGATCAATACATAGAACATGTTTCATCATCACAGCTCAACTGCCGATAGAATCAGACAACTACAACATACCTCTCTGTTTTGAAACAAATTTTGTTCCTTTGGGCCTCTCATGATCCAGGATCATAGGCTTTCCCTTAAACCCATGTCAGCTAAGTATTCCTTGAACACATTGGGTGGTAAGCCTTTCGTAAGCGGGTCCGCAAGCATATCCTTTGTCATTATAGTTTGATCCTGGATTTTATCTTTCACAACATAATACTTCATCTCTATTGGTTTGGCAGCATTACTCAACTTGTTGTTGTGAGCATAGAATACTGCGAGTTGGTTGTCACAGTACAGCTTTAGTGGTTTGTCAATACAATCTACCACTTTCAAGTCGGGTATAAATTTCTTTAACCATATCACCTGCCCCGTGGCCTCAAAACATGCTATAAATTCTGCATACATCGTGGACGATGCAACTATTGACTATTTGGAGCTTTTCCACGAAATAGCCCCTCCAGCGAGAGTGAACACGTATCCTGACGTAGATTTTTTCTATCATCTTTGTCTCCCGCAAAATCAGCATCTGAATACCCTCTTATCTCTAGGGAATCAGATCTCATGTATGTTAGCATGAGGTCCTTCGTGCCTTGCGCATAATGCAATGCTTTCTTTACCATCTTCCAGTGCTCTGTGCCTGGATTCTCTTGATATCTACCGAGTACCCCAGTAATAAAAGCTAAGTCAGGGCGAGTGCACACTTGTGCATACTGTACACTTCCAACAGCCGAAGCATATGGTACCACTTTCATTTGATCGATCTTGTACTGGTTATTGTGACATTGGAATTTCCCAAAACTGTCGCCCTTGACTATAGGAGCAGGTGTAGCATTACACGCATGCATATTATACTTTTTAAGAACCTTTTCTAAATATGCCTTTTGCGATAGTCCTAAAACTCCATTTTTCCTATCTCGGTGAATTTCTATGCCCAAAACATATGATGCTTCATCAAGATCTTTTATATCAAAATTTGAGGACAAGTACTTATTTATTTCTTGTAGCAGACTAACATCACTGCTAGCAAGCAAGATATTATCCACATACAAGATTAGAAAATTATATTTCCCATTTTTAAACTTTGCATAAACGCAGTTATTCTCAAAATTCTCTTTAAATCCAAATCTTTTAATTGTCTCATTAAACTTTAGATACCACTGTCTAGAGGCTTGCTTTAATCCATAAATAGATTTCTTCAGGAGCATCCCATATCTTCCTTGCCTTCCATGATAAAACCCTTGGGTTGTTTCATGTAAACATTTTCTTTTAAATCCCCGTTTAGGAATGTCGTCTTTACATCCATTTGATGTATCTCTAAATCAAAATGTGCAACTAATGTCATTATGATTCTGAAGGAATCCTTACATGAGATTGGGGAAAATGTCTCATTGTAATCTACCCCTTCTCTTTGTGTAAATCCTTTTGCCACAAGTCGTGCTTTATACTTTTCTACATTCCCATTAGAGTCATACTTAGTTTTGTCGACCCATTTACAGCCTACTGTTTTGGCTCCTTTGGGAATATTCTCTATGTCCCAAACATCTTTGGAACTCATCGATTTCATCTTGTCTTCCATTGCCTCCAGCCACTTCGATGAGTGAGGGATTCTCATGGCTTCTTCATATGAAGTGGGATCACCTTCCATATGAATCATTTCTGTGTTATAAACTTTACAATCAGTAGAAATAGCTGTTATTTTAGTTCTTTTAGACCTTTTAAGGGCCTCATTCTCTGGCACATTATGTGCCTCAACTTCCGGCACATCTTCTAAAAATGGCTGTTGCGCCTCCCCCTCATGCTAAACAACGGGTCCAGTCGGCTCCTGACGGACAAGTTCTGAATCTTCTCCCATAGTTGTCATGGGTGGAGATAGAACAGGTGCTTGCACCGCAACATCAGGGATTGTCGGTGCAGATACAACATGTAGTGAGAAAAATGGCTCCTGAATCATTGGATTAGGTGCATGCACCCTCTTCTTCTCAAGATCAATTTTCCGAGCTACCATGCTCCCCTTATCATTTCGTTCTCTAAGAAGACTGCATGTCTTGTTTCTACAAATTTTCTGTATCTCTAGACAGTAGAAACGAAAACCTTTTGATCTATCAGGATAGCCAATGAAGTGGCAACTGACTATTTTGGGATCTAACTTTGCAATATTTGGATTAAACACTTTGGCCTCAGCTAGGCTCCCCCACACCCTGAAGTGTTGTAGGGAGGGCACTCTTCCTGTCCACAACTCATACAGTGTTTTGGCACCGACTTGCTTGGTACTCTATTGAGAATGTGAATGACGGTTTTAAGCGCCTCCATCCATAATCCCAACGGCAAGGTGGAGTAACTAATCATGTTGCGCACCATATCCATTAGTGTACGATTACGCCTTTCAGCTACTCCATTTTGCTGAGGCTCGCCCGACATTGAATACTGGGCCACTATGCCACTCTCCTATAAGAACCTTGCAAAGGGTCCAGGGACTTGGCCATATGGAGTGTGTCGACCATAGTACCCCCCCTACAGTCAGATCTTACTATCTTTATTCTTTTATCATGCTGATTTTCAACTTCATCTTTGAATATCTTAAATTTATTCAACGCTTCAGATCTTTCTTTGATTGGATAAATATAACCATATCGGGAGTAATCATCTGTGAATGTTATGAACGAGTCATAGCCATCCACACTTTTCACAGGAAATGGTCCACAAATATCAGTGTGAATGATTTCTAGTGTTCCTGTGCTACGGTTTGCACCCTTTTTGATTTGTTTTACATACTTTCCTTTAATGCAATCTATGCATTATTCTAAGTCTGAGAACTCTAATGGAGGAAGAATTTCATTTTTAACTAGTCTTTCCATTCTCCCCTTCAAAATATGGCCCAAGCGATAGTGCCATAATTTTGATGAGTCATGAGTTCTTTTTCTTTTCTTTTGTTCTTTATCCGACGCGGAAACATGTTCATTCACATTACACACAGAATACACTTTTTCACGTAGTGATAATAAATAAAGCTCGTTATGAAGGAAAGCAACACCCACATGAGTATTATTAAACCATATGGCACACTTGCCATGTCTAAAGTGACATTCATAATGATCTTTATCCATACATGAAACACTAATCAAGTTTCTGTGTAATGAAGAAACATATAAAACATCTGTAAGTAGAAGTATGAATCCATCAGCTAACTTCAGGGAGATGTCGCGACAACTTCAACTTCTGCTTGAACTCCATTTGCAACTTCAATGCATCTTTCGCTTCTTTGCGTAGTCCGCGTCGAATGGAATCCCTGTAATGAGTTTGCAACATGAACAGTTGCACCTGAGTCAATCCACCAAGTAGATTTCAAAAATTGTGTATACAAGGATTCATTTACAAAGGAAACAATGTTGTTACCTCTCTTTGCCATTATTGACTTTAGCCAAACAAGACAATCTTTCTTGTAATGCCCAGTCTGCTTACAATGAAGACATGTATCTTTGTCCACCGGAAAAGACTTTTGTTGATGCTGATATTGCGTGGGAGCTTTTCCATGTGACTTTGAAGGGGAACCTTTGCTACTTTGATTGTAGTTATTTTCCTTATTATCCTTCACCTAGTTCAGAGAACCCGATTCTAAGTCTTTCCTCTTCTTGCACACACATGGCTATAGTCTTTTCAATGTCCCATTTTTCAGGCGACATGTTGTAGTTGACAACAAAAGTTTCAAACTCTTTTGGCAGTGAAGCCATAACCAGGTGAACCAGGAGTGCAGGCTTGAGCTCGAAATCTGAATCCATGGGTTTAAGCTTAGGTGCCATGTTGCTCATCCTGAGAATGTGCTCTCTTAGGTGCCATGGGTTTATGCCATGCCCACCGCCTGATAAGCATAAGAGAGCACATCCTCAGGATGAGCAACATGACAGCTAAGCTTAAGCCCATGGATTCGGATTTGGAGCTCAAGACTACACTCCTTGTTCACCTGGTTATGGCTTCATTGCCAAAAGAGTTTGACACTTTTGTTGTCAACTACAACATGTCGCCTGAAAAATGGGACATTGAAAAGACTATAGCCATGTGTGTACAAGAAGAGGAAAGACTTAGAACTTGGTTCTCTGAACTACGTGAAGGATAATAAGAGAAAGAATTACAATCAAAGTAGCAAAGGTTCCCCTTCAAAGTCACATGGAAAATCTCCCACGCAATATCAGCATCAGCAAAAGTCTCTTCATGTGGACAAAGATACATGTCTCCATTGTAAGCAGACTGGGCATTACAAGAAAGATTGTCCTGTTTGGCTAAAGTCAATAATGGCAAAGAGAGGTAACAACATTGTTTCCTTTGTAAATGAATCCTTGTATACACAATTTTTGAAAATCTGCTTGATGGATTGACTCAGGTGCAATTGTTCATGTTGCAAATTCATTACAGGGATTACATTCGACGCGGACTACGCAAAGAAGCGAAAGATGTATTGAAGTTGCAAATGGAGTTCAAGCAGAAGTTGAAGCTGTCGCGACATCTCCCTGAAGTTAGCTGATGGATTCATACTTCTACTTACAGATGTTTTATATGTTTCTTCATTACACAGAAACTTGATTAGTGTTTCATGTATGGATAAAGATCATTATGAATGTCACTTTAGACATGGCAAGTGTGCCATATGGTTTAATAATACTCATGTGGGTGTTGCTTTCCTTCATAACGAGCTTTATTTATTATCACTACGTGAAAAAGTGTATTCTGTGTGTAATGTGAATGAACATGTTTCCGCGTCGGATAAAGAACAAAAGAAAAGAAAAAGAACTCATGACTCATCAAAATTATGGCACTATCGCTTGGGCCATATTTTGAAGGGGAGAAGGGAAAGACTAGTTAAAAATGAAATTCTTCCTTCATTAGAGTTCTTAGACTTAGAATAATGCATAGATTGCATTAAAGGAAAGTATGTAAAACAAATCAAAAAAGGTGCAAACCGGAACACAAGAAATCATTCACACTGACACGTGCGACCACCACAATCCAACTGCATATTTCAACTCATATTTTCTACTAACTTCCAACATACATTTGGATCATTGTGTCATACATCTCCATCCCTATCTTTTCCAAACAATTTTTAGGTCCAAAATTTTCACTCGGTATGTGAAGAGTTGTAGCCTACAGCCGACGAATTTATTGAATTTTCTGCGTTCACTTATAGTTGGACCAGTACTCGGCGACGAGCTTAAAGAATGATGAGTCCTCATTTTCCATCAGCCTTGATGGCCTGTCGTACTCTATAAGCTTACCTGCAATAAATAGAATATGTTTCTCCATTGGTAAATCTATATCCCCAGCAAAATTTAGTAGCGCGTAGAGTCAGATGCTTGTACCGTAGGAAAGAACCATGACTATATCACTGTCTGTGACGGTGGGAACCCTGTGTGCTATGGTGATCACCGTGCACCCTGAGAACTCCTGCTTGATGACCCTCTGCAGGATGGCGTCGGTGGCCGAGTCGATCGACGCCGTCGCCTCGTCGAGGACCAGGATCCTGTTCCTGCTGAGGAGGACGCGCGCGAGGCAGAAGAGCTGCCGTTGGCCCGCGCTCCAGTTCTCTCCGTCATCGCTCACTGCAGATGCAAAGACAAACTTATCACATTTCGTACAGGCTTCATTTGAGACTCAGAACTCAGGATCATTGTGTCATCTGGTGCCTCAAGAAGTTCAGGAAGGACACTGATTGTCTTCTTCAACTGGCACTTATCCAACGCCTGTAAAAGACCAGTGTGTCAGGATCAGGATCAACAAATGTGTCCCCAACAAAGGCCGATGGTAGTAGGTGAAAATACTGGAACTGATGTGGATTTCAGAATGTAGTGATCTGTGGTCAGACCTCCCAGATATCCTGATCTGTGTACAGACCCAGAGGATCGACGTTGCTCCTTACACTGCCCCTGAAAAGCGTTGGCTCCTGAGGAATGATGCTGAGTTTCATCCTAAGGTCCTTCAGTCCTATGGTGCAAATGTCGACATCGTCGATGAGAATTCGCCCGCCGGAGGGGTCGATGAGGCGGAACAACGCGCTCAGGAGAGTGGTCTTCCCGCTCCCGGTTCTTCCAACAACTCCAATCTTGTTTCCAGCTGCAAATGTGCAAGTGATCCCGCGCAAAACCGTAGGCGCATTTTCGCGATACTTGACCTGAAAAACATGGTATATATGACTCTTCATAACATCAGATGAATGAGCTGATTGTTTCTTGATTTTCAGTTTCTTACTCTCAAGTTCTCCAGATTTATCTTTCCTTCAGATGGCCATGAAGGAGCAGGCCTTCTGTCACTGATAACAGCCGGGGGCTCGGATGGTAAATGCATGAACTGTTTGATTCTCTCCACTGATATCATATAATTCTCCAGATTTGAGTAGAATCGCGTCAAGAACACTTGCGCGGAAGAAAGTGTCAAGGCATATGAGAGGCATAGCCCAAGAAATCCTGGAAAAAATGCCAAGAGAAGACTCGAGTGACGCACCATATTTCTGCACATTATGTAATAGAAGTACCCAGCCCTGAATAATATGCACCTGGAGCAACTGATCCTGCCGGTAGCATTACGAGAAGAATGGACGATGTAACAATGACCAAGATCTGCATCGCCTCGACACGCAGAAGCACCCACTCTAGCGCTGCATTCGTGTAGAAGAACATTGTTGCATCCATGTCGATGAGCTGAAGATTTGTCTGAATGAACCTATTTGTCGCTGCAAAGGCCCTTATGGTGACCACTCCGAGCATCGACTCAGCAGCGTAGTTCATCACGGGCGCCTTTGTGGTGCCATTGATCCTCACCAACTCTCTGGCGGAGGCAATGTAGTATCTCTGCAACAACAGTAGCATTGTTCACACAATGGCTCTGCTGCACAAGAAGATGAATGTGGGGTTCTTTCATGCATGATGCTCACCTGAATGTACAGAACCCCAATCACAGCAGGAACAGCAACCAGAACGACTTGCCATGTAACCATGATCATTACCACCACGGTTGCCGCCACCTCAACCGTGCCGGATATCACAAAGGTCATCGTGAACGGGATGTCGAAGTCCAAGATGCACAAATCCGATGAGGCCTGCATAAAAATGCATAATTAACGGTGCGCAAACTCAGACTGCAAATCTGCAGTAACATCGGCATATATAAGTATGACTGAAAAAGTTGTGTTAACATGTACACATACCCGGGTCATGATCCTTCCGGTCGGGGTAGAGTCAAAGAACAGCATGGGGGCCTTGAACACGGAATCCATGAAACCCGAGAAGAACTCCCTCGACGCCTTGAGGCCGAAGTGGGCAGCGACAAGGCTCCTCACATAGGCAAACAGGCAGCTGGTGGTTGTCATCACCGCGTAGACTCCCACGACGATCCCGACGCTGAACCGACGGCTTTGGATCGTCGCTGCGAGCCAGTAGGTTGCGAGGTATTGCAGGGCGACGAACACGCACTGTGTGAGTATTATCAGGACAAGGAGGAACCAGCCCTTGGACACTGACACGTAGTCCTTGTATGTTTTCAGGCCGGCTCCTCCCAGCTCCCTCTCCTCCTCTTGGGTCAGCTGGACCGACGGCAGGTTGCCGGTGGAGATCTCGGCGTCGCTGCCCTGCTGCGGTAGGATCGGTTGTTGGTACTGAATCATGGCTCCTTCTTTGGATACATTGGAGTCCAGTGTTGTTTTTGAGTCCTGGTGAGCGTTGACAAGCTGTTCGAACGCCGTGCCGAACTGCAGGAGCTCCTCGTAGGTTCCCTCCTGCGTTATCTCGCCCTTCTCCATGACCTAACACCAACAACTGACTGTCAGACAGTGCCATCTATGGTGGTCAGTTTTGTGCAGGCAGACAGAGAGGAGACCTACCAAAATTCTGTCAACCTTGGAGAGGAACTCAACTTGATGCGTTACAAGGATGACCGTCTTGTCCTCGAGCGCCGCCATGACACAGTCCTGCAACGCAGACAAAGTGACTGTCACGTCCATGAAAACGATCTGTAACCGTGGCAATGAGGTTTTGAGAAGAAGAAGAGTCCTCATGTCCTGACGTTGAAAAGGGTGGCGGCGGTGTGCGCGTCGACGGCGCTGAAAGGGTCGTCGAGGAGATAGACGTCCGCGTCGTTGTAGACGGCCCTTGCGAGCTGGATCCTCTGCTTCTGCCCGCCGCTCATGTTGAGGCCCCTCTGCCCGATCTCCGTCAGGTCGCCGTGCGGGAAGTTCTCCATGTCCTTGTCCAGCGCGCAGCACTTCAGGGCCCTCTCGTACTCTGAACTCCTCATCGGCTTCCCGAAGAGGATGTTGTCGCGCACCGTGCCGCTCTGAATCCACGACGTCTGGGACACATAGGCCACCGAGCCACTCACGGCCACCTGAATGAAGAAGATGAAAAATACATGTCAGAGAACATCGGTATGTGCAAGGAAATTGGTAAAACGTACGTACTGATCCGGACATTCTTGGGATCTCGCCGAGCGTCGCGCACAGCAACGACGATTTTCCGGCACCGACAGGCCCGCAGACGGCGATCTTCTGGCCGCGGGTTGCGGTGATGTTGATGTCTTTCAGGGTTGCGGTGCCCTTGCTGGGCTCCCAGCTGAAGACGCCGTTGTGCATGTCCAGGCTCTTGTCGGACGCCGGCGTCCTGTCCACGGCGTCGTCTTGGAACTCGTCCTCGGTCAGGAACTTCCCGATGCGGTCCAGCGACACCTTGACCTGGATCATGACTGACATGACCTCGGGCAGCATCCTCATGGGCTCCGAGACGACGCGCATGGTGGCGAGCACGGTGAACACCACGCTGGCGTCCAGGGGCGCGCTCTGGACCGCGGCCGTGCCCGCCAAGACCACGGCGGAGATGACCGTCGGCGACACCCAGTAGAGCGCGCTGCCGTAGGCCTTCTTGAGCTGCGTCTCGCCGAGCCACCGCACCTCGGCGTCGCGCAGCCGCTGCACCGTCGCCCTGAACTTGTCCTCCCACGACTGCAGCTTCACGATCTTCATGCTGTGCAGCACCTCCGCCGTGGCGCGCTGCCGCTCGTCCTGCGCCTGCATGAACCTCCACTGGTACTGCTGCAGCATCCTGGCGAAAGGGACGTTGAGCACGCCGCAGATGGCCATGGGGGCCAGCGCCGGGAGCGCGCCGGCGCCCACGATCCAGAACAGGAGCGCGATGGCGAGGACCAGCTGCACCGGCATGCTCCATGCCAGGTGCAGCCAGTACGGGAACTCGCCGAGCCGGTACGCGTCCACGGCGATGTAGTTGGCGATCTCGCCAGACGAGTGCCGCCCCCGCCCCTCGCTGGACAGCTGCAGCTGCTTCTCGAAGACGGCGGCCATGAGGGCCGAGCGCATGCGCATGCCCAGCCGCCTCGACCCGAAGAACCAGTGCCTCTGCGACAGCGACTCCACCAGCTTCATGGCCAGAAGGCCGGCGACGAGCGCGGCCCTGGTGCCAAGATCCCGCTCCTGCTCCTGCCGATTGGAGTATGACACGAAGCAGTACAGCATCACCGGCGACGCGGCGAAGGACAGTGTGCGCAGCAACGTGTAGAGCGCCGTCAGGAGCAGCTCCTTCTTGTGGCACTCGGCGAGCACCCGGAGCACGAGGTTGCTCGTTTTATTCGACTCCCTCCTCCGTCGATGCCACTCGCAGAGGAACTTACGGCACGCCTCCGCGGCCGCGTCGTCGGCGTCGAGCAGCGGGATGTCGCCGAGGCCCAGCGGCTTGGAGTACCCAAGGCGCAGGAGCGAGTCCATCCACGTGAACGTCAGGCGGCTGAAGAATCCGGCCTCGTCGAACGCCGCCCGCCTCTCCCCGCCCCCCGCCGCAAGGAGAGGCTCGGACTCCGCGCCGCCTCCATCGCCGGCGGCGGCACCGGCGAGGCGTCTGCAAACTCGGGTCGCGCTCAGCAGAAGCAACAACGCAACAACCCACGACACTACGTCAAGAACTCCCAGATTTGCTCGCGTCGCAATCTTCTCCAAACAGTTGGCCGTGATGAGAACAGCGTCCACCGCCCACCACGCCATCGCCACAGCTCCGGAGAGTCTCGTCGGACGGACGACCAAGGACACCGACAGGGAGACCCACACAAAGCCTCTCAGGAAGAAGAGCGGTGCTCCGTGGGGAGAGGAGCCCCATGCTCCCAGTCCCAGGCAGACGCAGGCAATGCCAAGAAACGCGCAGCAGGGGGAAGCCACAGCGCACGGAAATGGAAGGTCCCCTGCCCTGACGGCCCTGAACTCCCTCTTGCAAGCGGCGATCAGCAAGCTCGAGACATAGATGGCTGAGAGAAGAAGGTTTACGAGATCGATTAGCATCATCTGGCTGAAACACAGGGAACCCAGCTCCAGAGTGAGATCTCCTCCTCCTTGGCCCTGGCAGGCTGCTGCTGATGCAAGCAAATATGGTGTGGCTGCAACCATAGTAGACTGAGATATTACAGGCATGGAGGAACTCTAGGGAATGAGATCATGGTACGGAATTTAATGGAAGTGAGATTTGGCGGAGATCGAGGGTTGGCGTTGACTACCTTGCTCCATTTGCCGCTTCCTAAAATAAGCTTCAGCTTCACGAGGAATCAAACAAAGATAAAAATGATTTTGTCCTGCGTGTCGGAGGATGCGGAGGAGGTGGAGTTATGGATCGTGTTCCCTGCTTCAGCACTAGTATGTCAGTGGCGCCGTGCTAACTACCACGCTGGCCCCACTAGATTCACTCCACTGGCAAGCTGCCGTGACGATATTGTGGACGAAGGTTGGTTGGACGTGCAGAGTCAGCACGGCAGCGAGGAACGGAACAATAACAAGCGACGGAAAGGAAAAGAAAACAAGCGGCAAGACAAACAAGACGCAAGTGCCTTTTTTTGGGGAAAAGAGGAGTAGCTGGCAGTAAGCAAACAGAAAAGCGCTTCGTGCGAGAGATGGCTGCGGCGGACGATCTACAAGCCTAGCCGCCACTCGTGTGCCCACTCTCTCTCCGCGTCACCGGGCAAAGCCTGCGCAACGCCGTCGACGGTGAGGTCCTGTTCATGGGGGCTCTCTACCATCCTCGTGTACGAATAATGTTCTTCCCACATGTCCCCGTTTCGTTTGGTCTGATAATCGTCGATGGAGGGAGTGTGGAGCCGTCTACGGGTCTTCTGAAATCTGGTCATTTATGTTTTGGATGGATCCGTCTGGATTTTGGTTGGTTTTCATGGTCTTTGAAGTTTCTGCAGGCTCTTGTCGACGTTTTCTTCTCTAGGGGCGATTCACAGATCGTGGTCGTCGGCGTCTACAGTCTATATCGACGACTTTTCAGATGCTACTTCTACAAGCTCATGTTTAGAAAAGTTTGCTCCACTGCACCTCATAGGTGGCATCGAGTTATTCTCACAGTACGCTGCTGATGGATTGAAGGAAGAAGAATCCGGCACCTAATGGATTTCAAGACGTGCTTGTAAGGACCTTGAGAGGTAAATGAACCAAGTGACTGACTCAATCTAAGTGTTACACGTGTTGGGCGCTCTAGCGTGGGAGTTTATAACAAAAAGTAAACTTTCCCTCAGTGAAAATTTAAGGTATCAATCTGTGAAGGTACAAGAAACTTGCAAAAATGGTATGTCCTGCAACACAAATAAAACTTTGCTTCGTGGGGAGAGGAGCCTCATGCTCCCAATCCCAGGCAGACGCAGGGAATGCCAAGAAGCGCGCGGTAGGGGGAAGCCACAAACACACGGAAATGGAAGGCCCCTGCCCTGACGACCCTGAATTCCCTCTTTCTCGAGTACTAGGCGAGGCAAGTCGCACCCTTATAATCGAGCTCAGTATATGGTTGATGCCCTGGGCTTACAACACTCTTGCAAGCGGCGATCAGCAAGCTCAAGACATAGATGGCCACGAGAAGAAGGTTTACGAAATCGATTAGGCTGATGCAAGCAGATATGGTGTACCTGCAACCATAGTAAATTTGGTTGGCAAATCATGTTCGTCCAGCGACGTTACATCACAAGCTTGGGCCCCGTTTCGTTTGTAGGTTTTGCAAAGGAAATTCAGAGGAACACTGTTTACACAAGTTTATTTTCCTTCGTGGCGTTCGGAACGCAGGAAACACACACAGTAATCCTGGGGAAACTAGCTTCTTTGGTGCCGATTCCAGAGGAATTCTAACTGTTGGAAATGAGAGTTTGGCAATGCTTCATGATGTATCGATCGGTGCATACCGCACGTATATATGGAGTACAAGGTGGGTCACAACCTTAACTATACAATGACTAGGAGGTGGGCAGGGCTATACAATATACATGCACAAACCATATATTCACCCCCCCCCCCCCGCAATCAAAGCGTCGCCGGAGACGCAAAGACTGGACCTGAACTCCTCGAAGACAGAAGTAGGCAGTCCTTTCGTCATGACGTCGGTGAACTGCTGCGCCGTTGGGACGTGGAGGATCCGGATGCGCCCGAGAGCCACCTGCTCACGAACGAAGTGTATGTCGAGCTCAATATACTTCGTTCGACGATGGTGGAGCGGGTTGGCGGAGAGGTAGACGGCAGAGACGTTGTCGCAGTAGACGAGCGTGGCCTTGTGAACATCACAAAGCAACTCCTGGAGCAGCTGACAGAGCCAAGAGCATTCAGCAACGACGTTAGCCACTGCTCGATACTCAGCCTCGGCACTCGAGCGGGAGACGGTGGGCTGTCGCTTGGAGGACCAAGAGATCAGGGATGACCCAAGGTAGACATAGTACCCCGAGGTGGAGCGTCGTGTGTCCGGGCAGCCGGCCCAGTCCACATCAGAATAGGCGACGAGGTCGGTGGAGGCAGAGGTCGTCAGTGTAAGTCCCAGGGACTGGGTGCCGCGTATGTATCGAAGGATATGCTTCACCATAGTCCAATGAGAGTCGCGCGAAGCATGCATGTGAAGACATACCTACTGAACAACATACTGCAAGTCGGGGCGCGTCAGGGTCAGGTACTGCAAGGCGCCCACAATGGAGCGGTAGAAGGCCACATCAGATGCGGGCGAACGCTCCAAAGCGGAAACCTTGGCCTTGGTGTCGACGGGCATGGGAGCGGGCTTGCAGTTAAGCATGCCAGCTCGATCAAGAAGCTCATGGGCGTAGCGCTGCTGATGCAGGAAGAACCCATCTGGCCTTCGAATCACCTCAATGCCAATGAAGTAATGCAGGGGACCCAAGTCCTTCAGGGCAAACTCATCGCGAAGACGAGCAGTAAGCCACTGGAGGAGCGCGACAGTGGATGCCATCAGAATGATGTCATCAACGTACAGCAGCAAGTAGGCCGTGTCAACTCCGTGATGATACACGAAGAGGGACACATCAGAGCGAGTCGATGTAAATCCGAGCGTTTGCAGGAAGGCAGCGATGCGCTGGTACCAGGCCCGAGGTGCGTGCTTCAACCTGTAAAGAGAACGGGAGAGCAAGCACACATGATCTGGATGCATGGCGTCGACGAAGCCGATGGGCTGTTCACAGAACACCTGCTCGGTGAGGTGGCCGTGCAAGAAGGCGTTGGAGACGTCCAACTGATGCACAGGCTAAGCTCGGGACACGGCTAGCTGGAGCACGGCGCGGATCATGCGCGGTTTAACAACTGGGGCAAATGTGTCGGTGAAGTCCACGCCCACACGCTGCCGAAAGCCCCGAACCACCCAGCGAGCTTTATAGCGCTCAAGAGTGCCATCCGAACGAGTCTTGTGCCGAAAGACCCACTTGCCCGTGATGATGTTGGCATGGGGCGGCCGAGGGACGAGCTGCCAGGTACGATTCCGCTGGAGCGCGTCGAACTCTTCTTGAATCACAGCGAACCAATGAGGATCCCGAAGGGCGGCTCGGGCTGAGGATGGGAGACGGGACGACTCAGAGACAGAAGCAGCGAGAAGGTACTCATCGCTGGTGTACCGCGTGCTCGGGCGGAAGGTGCCAGCCCGAGAGCAAGTCATCGGGCGGGGCTGCGGGTCTGGGGTGGATACGGGCGACGACGAAGAAGAGCCCACCTCCTCCAAGGCCGCGGGCGAGGTGGCGGGCGAGGCCACCGGGGAGGCCGCCGGCGTGGTTGGGGCCGGGGACGCCAGGGGCGTTGCGGGCGCCGAGGGAGGTGCAGCCCCTAGGGCAGCCAACCGGGGAGAGACTCGACCCGTGGCGCGGGGGACACCCTCAAAGCCGGGAGGCGACCCAAGAGAGGCACGCGAGCGGCCGTCATCGGGAGCGGGCAAGGCCGCAACATCCGAAGGTACCTGCTGAAACGGAAAACCATCTCATCAAAGTAAACGTGTCGTGAAGTGATCACTCGATGTGAGATAGGATCATAGTAGCGGTAGCCTTTGGTGTTGGGGGGATAGCCGGGAAAGATGCAGGCCACAGACCGAGGTGCGAGATTATGAGGAGTAGTGGAAGCGATGCTAGGGTAGCACATGCAACCGAAAATGCGGAGCTCATCATAGGAGGGTGGCATGCCAAACAGGAGGTAATGAGGTGCAAAATTCCCGTGAGTGCGACAAGGACGAATGTTGATGAGGAGTGATGTAGTGGCGAGCGCGTCGGGCCAAAAGCATGGTGGCACATTGGCGTGAAAGAGGAGGGTGCAGATGCAGTCATTAAGAGTGCAAAGCACACACTCAGCACGACCGTTTTGTTGCGAAGTGTACGGGCAAGTGAGACGAAAGATCGTGCCGTGCGTGGCGAGAAGGTTGCGGATCGCAAGGTTATCAAATTCTTTCCCGTTGTCTGTTTGCAACGCATGAATGGGACGTCCAAACTGCGTGGAGACAGAGGAGTAGAAAGCGGTGAGAGTAGCAATTCTCCGCAACGGGAAGGTCCACACATAGTGCGAAAAATCATCAAGTATGACAAGATAATAAAAATAGTCCGTGTTACTTGCTGTTGAGGAACGTTGCAGTAAATAAAAAAATTCTATGCTTCACCAAGATCAATCTATGTAGTCATCTAGCAACGAGAGAGAGGAGTGCATCTACATACCCTTGTAGATCGCGAGCGGAAGCGTTCAAGAGAACGGGGTTGAGGGAGTCGTACTCGTCGTGATCCAAATCACCGAAGATCCTAGTGCTGAACGGACAGCACCTCCGTGTTCAACACATGTACGGTTGGGAAGACGTATCCTCCTTCTTGATCCAGCAAGGGGAAAGGAGAGGTTGATGGAGATCCAGCAGCACAACGGCGTGGTGGTGGAAGCAGCGGTGATCTCGGCAGGGCTTCGCCAAGCTCAGCGAGAGGGAGAGGTGGTACGGGGGGAGAGGGAGGCGCCAGGGACTAGGGTGCGGCTTCCCTCCCTCCCCCCTCTTTATATAGGGGGCCTAGGGGGTGCGCCGGCCCCTAGAGATCCCATCTCAAGGGGGGGGGGGGGCTAGGGGGGGACTTGTCCCCCAAGTCAAGTGGGGCGCCCCCCCACCCCTAGGGTTTCCAACCCTAGGCGCAGGGGAGGCCCAACGGGGGTGCACCAGCCCACCAGGGGCTGGTTCCCTTCCGACTTCAGCCCATGTGGCCCTCCGGGATAGGTGTCCCCACCCGGTGGACCCCCGGGACCCTTCCGGTGGTCCCGGTACAATACCGGTGAACCCCGAAACTTTCCCGGTGGCCGAAACTGGACTTCCTATATACAATTCTTCACCTCCGGACCATTCCGGAACTCCTCGTGACGTCCGGGATCTCATATGGGACTCCGAACAACTTTCGGGTTACCGCATACTAATATCTCTACAACCCTAGCGTCACCGAACCTTAAGTGTGTAGACCCTACGGGTTCGGGAATCATGCAGACATGACCGAGACAGCTCTCCGGCCAATAACCAACAACGGGATCTGGATACCCATGTTGGCTCCCACATGTTCCACGATGATCTCATCGAATGAACAACGATCTCGAGGAGTCAAGTAATCCCGTATACAATTCCCTTTGTCAATCAGTACGTTACTTGCCCGAGATTCTATCGTCGGTATCCCAATACCTCGTTCAATCTCGTTACCGGCAAGTCACTTTACTCGTACCGTAATGCATGATCCCTTGACCAAACACTTGGTCACATTGAGCTCATTATGATGATGCATTACCGAGTGGGCCCAGAGATACCTCTCCGTCATACGGAGTGACAAATCCCAGTCTCGATCCGTGTCAACCCAATAGATACTTTCGGGGATACCCGTAGTATACCTTTATAGTCACCCAGTCATGTTGTGACGTTTGGTACACCCAAAGCACTCGTACGATATCCGGGAGTTACACGATCTCATGGTCTAAGGAAATGATACTTGACATTAGAAAAGCTCTAGCAAACGAACTACACGATCTTGTGCTATGCTTAGGATTGGGTCTTGTCCATCACATCATTCTTCTAATGATGTGATCCCGTTATCAATGACATCCAATGTCCATAGTCAGGAAACCATGACTATCTATTGATCAATGAGCTAGTCAACTAGAGGCTCACTAGGGACATGTTGTGGTCTATGTATTCACACATGTATTACAATTTCCGGATAACATAATTATAGCATGAATAATAGACAATTATCATGAACAAGGAAATATAATAATAATCATTTTATTATTGCCTCTAGGGCATATTTCCAACAGTCTCCCACTTGCACTGGAGTCAATAATCTAGTTACATTGTGATGAATCGAACACCCATAGAGTTCTGGTGTTGATCATGTTTTGCTCACGGAAGAGGTTTAGTCAACGGATCTGCGACATTCAGATCCGTATGTACTTTGCAAATATCTATGTCTCCATCTTGAACATTTTCACAAATGGAGTTGAAGCGACGCTTGATGTGCCTGGTCTTCTTGTGAAACCTGGGCTCCTTGGCAAGGGCAATAGCTCCAGTGTTGTCACAGAAGAGAGTGATCGGCCCCGATGCATTGGGTATGACTCCTAGGTCGGTGATGAACTCCTTCATCCAGATTGCTTCATGCGCTGCCTCCGAGGCTGCCATGTACTCCGCTTCACATGTAGATCCCGCCACGACGTTTTGCTTGCAACTGCACCGGCTTACTGCCCCACCATTCAAAATATACATGTATCCGGTTTGTGACTTAGAGTCATCCAGATCTGTGTCGAAGCTAGCGTCGACGTAACCCTTTATGACGAGCTCTTCGTCACCTCCATAGACGAGAAACATGTCCTTAGTCCTTTTCAGGTACTTCAGGATATTCTTGACCGCTGTCCAGTGTTCCATGCCGGGATTACTTTGGTACCTACCTACCAAACTTACGGCAAGGTTTACATCAGGTCTGGTACACAGCATGACATACATAATAGACCCTATAGCCGAGGCATAGGGGATGACACTCATCTTTTCTCTATCTTCTGCCGTGGTCGGGCATTGAGCCGAGCTCAATTTCACACCTTGCAACACAGGCAAGAATCCCTTCTTGGACTGATCCATATTGAACTTCTTCAATATCTTATCAAGGTATGTGCTTTGTGAAAGACCTATGAGGCGTCTCGATCTATCCCTATAGATCTTGATGCATAATATGTAAGCAGCTTCTCCAAGGTCCTTCATTGAAAAACACTTATTCAAGTAGGCCTTAATGCTGTCCAAAAGTTCTATATCATTTCCCATCAAAAGTATGTCATCTACATATAATATGAGAAGGGCCAATTCCAGTTCTGCCCCTAACTTGAACCCACTACTCAGTTTTGCCCCTAATTTTTGGGTATGCTCAGTTTTGCCCCTCTGCCGTTAGTGCCACTTATAGAAATGCCCCTCCGAGCTGTTACCGTCCAGTCAAAGGGCATTGACCGTTTTCTAGGCGTCTACTGGACATTTTTACCCCTGGAAAAAAATAAAACAGAAATTAAAAAATACAAGAGAAAGGACACGCTTACCTTTTGGCCCAGGACGACCCAGCGAGGCTAACCCACTGGCTGGTCATCCTCCCCCTCTGCCAAGTCCAAGGGCATGTCGCTCACGTGCTCACCTGAGCATCGCCGCTCCCATGGCCAATGTCGTCGAGAGGCCACACCGCCATGTCCCCGATGCCCGCCGTCAAGCTGGGAATCACCACGCCGAAGATTGAGACGTCGGGTGCCCTTCAACTTCTCAACCGAAGCCATCTCCGCCGGATCTGTCCATCGACCGCCATCTTCGATTCGCCGTCGTCCGTGATCCCCTGATGCTAAGTTACCGTTCTTGAGATCCATATGTCATCGTGGATCTTCCAGACAACTCTCTAATGAGCTCCTCTACGTACAACCCCCTTCTCACGGCACCTCACTCCGGCGGCCGTAGACGGGGTACATGTGCTCGCCATCGGGCCTCGGGAGTCCTTTCTACCACTCTGGCATGCACCCGGTGAGGCGTTGTTCCCAGTGCCTTCTATCCCCTCTCCCCCGTGCCTTCCAGCCCCTCTGCCACCATGCTTCGACCGGCGCCGCCGCTGGCCTCGGCCATGGCTGACACTCCGGCCATCCCTGCTCGTCCTGCCACTTCAGTTCGAGTCCGAGCAAGCCCAGGCGTGCGCGCAGGATGAAATCAACGCCGTTTTGGTCGCCGGACAGGGCTCCCATGCCCTCTGCCATGGCTCGCCGGCGGCTTAACGCCGATGGTTTGAGTTTTTCTTTTTTTTTCTTTTTTTTGTGATGGGTCCACATGTAAGTGAGTGAGAGAGTGGATATGGTTTTCATTTTTGTTTTTCTTCAGTGGGTCCCACCTGTAAGTGACACATGTAGTCAGGGGCAAAATGTCCAACAAACGCCCAGATAGCGGTCAACACCCTTTGACTGGACGATAGCGGCTCGGAAGGGCATTTCTATTAGTGATACTAACGGCAGAGGGGCAAAACTGAACATACCTAAAAATTAGGGGCAAATCTGAGTAGTGGGTTCGAGTTAGGGGCACATATGTAAATGTCCCATATGAGAAATGCTACAGAGCTCCCACTCACTTTCTTGTAAACGCAGGCTTCTCCATAAGTCTGCATAAACCCAAATGCTTTGATCATCTCATCAAAGCGAATGTTCCAACTCCGAGATGCTGGCACCAACCCATAAATGGATCGCTGGAGCTTGCATACCTTGTTAGCATTCTCAGGATCGACAAAACCTTCCAGCTGCATCATATACAGTTCTTCCTTAAGATAGCCGTTAAGGAATGCCGTTTTGACGTCCATTTGCCATATCTCATAATCATAGTATGCGGCAATTGCTAACATGATTCGGACGGACTTCAACTTTGCCACGGGAGAGAAAGTCTCATCGTAGTCAACCCCTTGAATTTGTCGATAACCCTTAGCGACAAGTCGAGCTTTATAGATGGTAACATTACCATCCACGTCCGTCTTCTTCTTAAAGATCCATTTATTTTCTATCGCTCGTCGATCATCGGGAAAGTCTGTCAAAGTCCATACTTTGTTTTCATACATGGATCCTATCTCGGATTGCATGGCTTTAAGCCATTTGTTGGAATCTGGGCCCGCCATCGCTTCTTCATAGTTTGAAGGTTCACCGTTGTCTATCAACATGATTTCCAGGACAGGGTTGCCATACCACTCTGGTGTGGAACGTGTCCTTGTGGACCTACGAAGTTCAGTAGCAACTTGATCTGAAGTATCTTGATCATCATCATTAATTTCCTCTCCAGTCGGTGTAGGCACCATAGGAACATCTTCCTGAGCTGCACTACTTTCCGGTTCAAGAGGTAGTACTTCATCGAGTTCTACTTTCCTCCCACTTACTTCTTTCGAGAGAAACTCTTTCTCCAGAAAGGACCCGTTCTTGGCAACAAAGATCTTGCCTTCGGATCTAAGATATAAGGTATACCCAATGGTTTCCTTAGGGTATCCTATGAAGACGCATTTTTCCGACTTGGGTTCGAGCTTTTCAGGTTGAAGTTTCTTGACATAAGCATTGCATACCCAAACTTTTAGAAACGACAGCTTAGGTTTCTTCCCAAACCATAATTCATACGGTGTCGTCTCAACGGATTTAGACGGTGCCCTATTTAAAGTGAATGTAGCTGTCTCTAAAGCGTATCCCCAAAATGATAGCGGTAAATTGGTAAGAGACATCGTAGACCGCACCATATCCAATAAAGTGCGATCAAGATGTTCGGACACACCGTTACTGTCACGCCCAATATGCGATACTATCCTAAAGAGACTCGAAGGTCCCACCAAGGATAGAACCGCATATTGAAACGCTTTGCAAGGTGGATATCATTACATCAACATTACATAATAGATGGGGATACATGCAAAAGGCATACAATGCCACACGAATACAACATCATCTTACATAGAGCACCATCCGACTACGGATGAAACACAAACAGAAACACAAACGACATCCACCCTGCTAGCCCAGACTGCCGACCTGGAACCTATCCCCTGATCGAAGAAGAAGCAAAAGAAGAACTCCAAACAAGCAAACATCGCTCTCGCGTCATGATCATCGCAAAACCTGTACCTGCAACTGTTGTTGTAGTAATCTGTGAGACACGAGGACTCAGCAATCCCATTACCATGGGTATCAAGACTAGCAAAGCTTAAAGGGAAAAGAAGGGGTAAAATGGTGAGGCTGCAGCAGCGACTAAGCATATATGGTGTCTAACATATGCAAATAAGAGCGTGAAGAGAGAAAACAGAATGGTCGTGAAGCTAGCACTGATCAAGAAGTGATCCTGAACTCCTACTTACGTCAAACATAATCCAAAACTGTGTTCACTTCCCAGACTCTGCCGAAAAGAGACCATCACGGCTACACGCGCGGTTGATGCGTTTTAATTCAGATCTGGTGTCAAGTTATCTACAACCGGACATTAACAAATTCCCATCTGCCCATAACCACGGGCACGACTTCCGAAAGTTTATACCCTGTAGGGGTGTCCCAACTTAGCCCATGATAAGCTCTCGCGATCAACGAAGGATATACCTTCTCCCAGGAAGACTCAATCAGACTCGGAATCCCGGTTTACAAGACATTTCGACAATGGTAAAACAAGACCAGCAAGACCGCCCAGATGTGTCGACAAATCTCGATAGGAGCTGCACATATCTCATTCTCAGGGCACACCGGATAAGCTAAGCGTACAGGTACCGACGTAATCCAAGTTGCCAAGGAATGGTCCCGCACGGTGCTCTAGTTTGGGCCAACACTCGGAGGAGCACTGGCCCGGGGGGGGGGGGGGGGGGGGTAAATAAAGATAACCCCCGGGCTCCGGAAAACCAAGGGAAAAAGGGCTAGGTGAGGCAAATGGTAAAACCAAGGTTGGGCCTTGCTGGAGGAGTTTTATTCAAAGCAAACTGTCAAGGGGGTCCCATAAATCACCCAACCGCGTAAGGAACGCAAAATCTGGGAACATAACACCGGTATGACGGAAACTAGGGCGGCAAGAGTGGAACAAAACACCAGGCATAAGGCCGAGTCTTCCACCCTTTACCAAGTATATAGATGCATTAATAATATAAGAGATATTGTGATATCCCAACATAATCTTGTCCATCATGGGGCAATCTTCAACTTCACCTGCAACTAACAACGCTATAAGAGGGGCTGAGCAAAGCGGCAACATAGCCAAACAATGGTTTGCTAGGAAGGGTGTCAAAGATAGGTGGCGCAGCAAAGTGATAGAACGAAGCAACTAGCATAGCAATGCTAGTAGTGAGATCCACGGTAGCTGTCATCTTGCCTGAAATTCCACAAGGAAGAAGAACGAGTCCATGAAGAAGATGAAGCCACAAAGACGAACCAAGCATAGACGAACGAATCCTCACGATCGCAACGAAACGAGAACTATCGAGAAGAAGCACACAACATGGTAAACACATCACACATAGACAAGACATGATGCACAACCAAGCATGATGCAAGACAAGACTGCATGAAGATACTCATGGCAAAAGATGATGCAAACAAGAACAACACATCAAGGCAAGTTTAAATGAGGTCGGGAACAACATATAACAATTCCGGTAAGTCCTCAGATGCATATTTCGAAAATGGTCCAGATCTGAATAAACCTTATGTTCAAGTTGTTAAACATCAAGTTAAGATGCACCAAGATGATCTACACGAGATTCTAGTCAAGTTACATATAAAGTTCATTTAGTTCGGAGCTACGGCCTAGAAGATATGAGCAAAACAAGTTAAACATGGCATTGATGCAAAATGCATACAAACATCAAGCAAACACCTCAAAACAAGGATGCAACATGATAATATGAAGCTACATGCAAAATCAAGTAGGTTTCATATAGAGCACACTCAAAACGGAGCAACGGTTCAACACATACACTCTGTACAAGTTATAGCAACAATCTGTCCAAAACAGCAACTAGGCATATTGCAAGCATCAAAACAACATGCTACATCACCCCAACATGAGAACAAAAGGCATGGACATGATGTACAGGTAAAGCATAACAAAACATGAACACTGAGCTATCTCGAGAAATCACTAGAACATGCTCCAAAACACATGGCAAGATTGCATATTGTAACAGTTTTAGACTTTGCAGAAATATAATCAGGTTGCAATGTTTAGAGCTATCAAACAACATGTCACAGGAACTTATCATGGCAAACAAAGGCATGGCATGACACTACTAAATGCATAGAACAAAAGTCCCTTACTGATCATGAGCCAAAAAGATCAGAAGATATGATGGCACCCATGTAAACATGGCAAGTTATATGACAGATTCATACATGACAGAAACAACGATAAGTAGGCATGTTGGTGAGCTTGAACCACTCATCACAGAGCACAAAATGGCATGAAAAGGCAACCAACAGTAAGAAGACATGTTTATGAAGCTAAGCATGGCAAGAGCAAGTTCATAGGGTGCATGGATCACTAGCAAAGCACATGGCAAAACTGAACTTAATGTTAACAAGCTGACAACAACATTATTTTAGCAAGTTTGGAGCAAGATTACAACAATCTACAACAGGCTATAATTGCAACCAGGGGAATGCATGGATAGATCATGACATGTATAACAAAACATTCTTAGTGAACATCTCCAGATTATGCATAGAATGACTAGTAGCAGCAGGTTTACATGGCAACAAAATATAACAGAATCAGCCTAGCAAAACAGCAACAGCAAGTACACTACTTCACGAGCTCGATTCACTCACCACAAGTCATTGCATGACAATATAAGCATAGCATCAGGAAGAAGACATGTTTATGAAACTAAACAAGGCAAGAACAAGTTCATAGAATGCAAGGATCAACAACAACAACCTTGACAAAATTGAATAACATGTAAACAATCTGCCAGGAAACATTTTCTAGCAAAAGTAGAGCAAGAAAATGACATTCTAGACTACTCCATAATTGCAAACAGGGGCATTAATTGATATAGAATAACCATATGCTCAAAACATCCTTACTGAAGTATCTCAAAATATGATTGGATCTCTCTATAGCATCAAGTTTACATGGCATAAAAATAACAGCAGAACAGGGACTGAAATCAGCAACATCACGGAGCCTAGTTTGCATGCTCTTTCTAGTCACCACATTGATTACAAAAGTACATGGCATACACCCCTGTAAAGATGGCATGACATAGTCCAAAACACATGTAGAGTTCATGCTCATAAGATGCACACATCAATCATGGCAAAAATGACAAATGAGCAAGTTATAACAGTTTCAGCAGATTAACATCATGTAGCACTCTTGCAACGATGATTCAGGCATCAAGATGGACTCAAATGAACATGGTGCAATGGAATAAAATGTAGAGCATCTCATGACGAACATTTCTACATATTATGCATGCAGAACAGAGCAGGACGCATGGAGTTATGATGCGATGAACATGACATGATAATGTCAAAAAAACAGGGACTTAGGGAAAAATCGAGGTCAACCTTCGGGTTGCACGGAAATCGAGGATGGCCGGAGAACTCGCTGGAGTTGGACAGGGAAGGTGCCGGGGAGGCGGATCCGGGCCGGGTCTCGCCGGATCCGGCCGGATCTCGGCGAGGGGTGGTGCGGGGACGCGGTTGACGGGAGGAGGCGCGGCGGCCGGGGCTGCGCCGGCAAGGGCCGGGGCTTGGAGGCGGTTCCTGTTGGGGAACGTAGCATAAATTCAAAATTTTCCTACGTATCACCAAGATCTATCTATGGAGAAACCAGCAACGAAGGGAAGGAGAGTGCATCTACATACCCTTGTAGATCGCTAAGCGGAAGCGTTCAAGAGAACGGGGTTGATGGAGTCGTACTCATCATGATCCAAATCACCGATGATCCTAGCGCCGAACGGACGGCACCTCCGCGTTCAACACACGTACGGCACAGAGACGTCTCCCATGCCTTGATCCATCAAGGAGGAGGGAGAGGTTGATGGAGATCCAGCAGCACGACGGCGTGGTGGAAGTAGCGGGATTCCAACAGGGCTTCGCTAAGCGCTGCGGGAGGAGGGAGATGTGTCACGGGAGGGAGAGGGAGGCGCCAGGCCTTAGGTATGATTGCTCCTCCTTTTCCCCACTATATATAGGGCCAAGGGAGAGGGGGAGGGCGCAGCCTTGCCCCTTCCTCCAAGGAAGGGTGCAGCCAAGGGTGGGGAGGAGTCCATCCTCCCCAAGGCACCTCGGAGGTGCCTTCCCCCTTTAGGACTCTCCCCTTTTCTCTTCTCTTGGCGCATGGGCCTCTTGGGGCTGGTGCCCTTGGCCCATGTAGGCCAAGGCGCACCCCCTACAGCCCATGTGGCCCCCCGGGGCAGGTGGCCCCACCCGGTGGACCCCCGGGACCCTTCCGGTGGTCCCGGTACAATACCGATGACCCCGAAACTTGTCCCGATGGCCGAAATAGCACTTCCTATATATAATTCTTTACCTCCGGACCATTCGGAACTCCTCGTGACGTCCGAGATCTCATCCGGGACTCCGAACAACTTTCGGGTTACCGCATACTAATATCTCTATAACCCTAGCGTCACCGAACCTTAAGTGTGTAGACCCTACGGGTTCGGGAGACATGCAGACATGACCGAGATGACTCTCCGGTCAATAACCAACAGCGGGATCTGGATACCCATGTTGGCTCCCACATGTTCCACGATGATCTCATCGGATGAACCACGATGTCAAGGACTTAATCAATCCCGTATACAATTCCCTTTGTCTAGCGGTACGATACTTGCCCGAGATTCGATCGTCAGTATCCTGATACCTTGTTCAATCTCGTTACCGGCAAGTCTCTTTACTCATTCCGTAACACATTATCCCGTGATCAACTCCTTGATCACATTGTGCACATTATGATGATGTCCTACCGAGTGGGCCCAGAGATACCTCTCCGTTTACACGGAGTGACAAATCCCAGTCTCGATTCGTGCCAACCCAACAGACACTTTCGGAGATACCTGTAATGCACCTTTATAGCCACCCAGTTACGTTGTGACGTTTGGTACACCCAAGGCACTCCTACGGTATCCGGGAGTTGCACAATCTCATGGTCTAAGGAAATGATACTTGACATTAGAAAAGCTTTAGCATACGAACTACATGATCTTGTGCTAGGCTTAGGATTGGGTCTTTGTCCATCACATCATTCTCCTAATGATGTGATCCCGTTATCAATGACATCCAATGTCCATGGTCAGGAAACCGTAACCATCTATTGATCAAGGAGCTAGTCAACTAGAGGCTTACTAGGGACATGGTGTTGTCTATGTATCCACACATGTATCTGAGTTTCCTATCAATACAATTATAGCATGGATAATAAACGATTATCATGAACAAGGAAATATAATAATCAATTTATTATTGCCTCTAGGGATATTTCCAACAGTCTCCCACTTGCACTAGAGTCAATAATCCAGCTCACATCGATATGTGATTAACACTCAAGGTCACATCCCCATGTGACTAACACCCAAAGAGTTTACTAGAGTCAATAATCTAGTTCACATTTATGTGATTAACACTCGATGAGTTCTAGGTTTGATCATGTTATTCTTGTGAGAGAGGTTATAGTCAACGGGTCTGAATCTTTCAGATCCGTGTGTGCTTTACAAATCTCTATGTCATCTCCTAGATGCAGCTACCACGTTCTATTTGGAGCTATTCCAAATAACTGTTCTACTTGGAGCTATTCTAAATTGTTGCTCCATTATACGTATCCGGTATCTCTACTCAGAGCTATCCGGATAGGTGTTAAGCTTGCATCGACGTAACCCTTTACGACGAACTCTTTACCACCTCCATAATCGAGAAAATTCCTTAGTCCACTAGTTACTAAGGATAACTTTGACCACTGTCCTGTGATCCATTCTTAGATCACTCTTGTACCCCTTGACTAACTCATGGCAAGGCACACTTCAGGTGCGGTACACAGCATAGCATACTGTAGAGCCTATGTCTTAAGCATAGGGGACGACCTTCGTCCTTTCTCTCTATTCTGCCGTGGTCGAGCTTTAAGTCTTAACTTCATACCTTACAACTCAGGCAAGAACTCCTTTGACTGATCCATCTTGAACACCTTCAAGATCATGTCAAGGTATGTGCTCATTTGAAAGTACCATTAAGCGTTTTGATCTATCCTCATAGATCTTGATGCTCAATGTTCAAGTAGCTTAATCCAGGCCTTCCATTGAAAAACACTTTCAAATAACCCTATATGCTTTCCAGAAATCCTACGTCATTTCTGATCCATAATATGTCAACAACATATACTCATCAGAAATTCTATAGTGCTCCCACTCACTTCTTTGGAAATACAAGTTTCTCATAAACTTTGTATACACCAAAATCTTTGATCATCTCATCAAAGCATACATTCCAACTCTGAGATGCTTACTCCAGTCCTCAGAAGGATAGCTGGAGCTTTGCATACTTATTAGCATCTTTCAGGATTGACAAAACCTTCCGGTTGTATCACATACAACCTTTCCTCAAAAAATCGTCGAGGAAACAATGTTTTGACATCCTATCTGCAAGATTTCATAAATAATCCAGTAATCGCTAATATAATTTCAACAGACTCTTAGCATCGCTATGAGTGAGAAAGTCTCATCGTAGTCAACTCCTTGAACTTGTCGGAAAACATCTTAACGACAAGTCGAGCTTTCTTAATGGTGATACTTACCATCATTGTCCGTCTTCCTTTTAAAATCCATATGTACCCAACAGCCTTACGACCATCAAGTAGTTCTTCCAAACTCTATACTTTGTTTTCATACATGGATCCTATCTCGGATTTTATGGCTTCTAACCATTTGTCGGAATTCGGGCCCACCATCGCTTCTCCATAGCTCGTAGGTTCATTGTTGTCTAGCAACATGACCTTCAAGACAGGATTACTGTACCACTCTGAAGTAGTACGTATCCTTGTCACCCTACAAGGTTCGGTAGTGACTTGATCTGAAGTTTCATGATCACTATCATAAGCTTCCACTTCAATTGGTGTAGGTGTCACAGGAACAACTCTTTTGTGCCCTGCTATACACTAGTTGAAGTGACGGTTCAATAACCTCATCAAGTCTCCACCATCCTCCCACTCAATTCTTTCGAGAGAAACTTTTCCTCGAGAAAGGACCCGATTCTAGAAACAATCCCTTATTGCTTTCGGATCTGAGACAGGAGGTATACCCAACTGTTTTGGGTGTCCTATGAAGATGCATTTATCCGCTTTGGGTTCGAGCTTATCAGCCTGAAACCTTTCCACATAAGCGTCGCAGCCCCAAACTTTTAAGAAATGACAGCTTAGGTTTCTCTAAACCATAGTTCATACGGTGTCATCTCATCGGAATTATGTGGTGCCCTATTTAAAGTGAGTGCGGTTGTCTCTAATGCCTAACCCATGAACGATAGTGGTAATTCGATAAGAGACATCATGGTATGCACCATATCCAATAGGGTGCAACTATGATGTTCGGACACACCATCCCACTATGGTGTTCCAGGCTGTATTATTTGTGAAACAATTTCCACAATGTCTTAATTCTGTGCCAAACTCGTAATTCAGATATTCATCTCTATGATCATATCATAGATCTTTTATCCTCTTGTCACGACGATCTTTCAACTTCACACTGAAATTACTTGAACCTTTCAATAATTCTGACTCGTGATTCATCAAGTAAATATACTCAACATCTACTCAAATCATCTGTGAAGTAAGAACATAACGATATCCACTACATGCCTCAGCACTTATTGGTCTGCACAAATCAAAATGTATTACTTCCAACAAGTTGCTTTCTAGTTCCATTTTACTGAAAACGAGGCTTTCAGTCATCTTGCCCATGTGGTATGATTTGCATGTCTCAAGTGATTCAAAACCAAGTGAGTCCAAACGATCCATCTGTATAGAGTTTCTTCATGCATATCTACCAACAAACATGGTTCGCATGTCTCAATCCTTTCAAAAAACGAGTGAGTCCAAAGATCCATCAACATGGAGCTTCTTCATGCGTTTTATACCGATATGACTTACGTGGCAGTGCCACAAGTAGGTGGTATTACTATCTTTTGGCATGAACATGTGTATCACTACAATCGAGATTCAATAAACCATTCATTTCAGGTGTAAGACCATTTGAAGGTATTATTCAAATAAACAGAGTAACCATTATTCTTCTTAAATGAATAATCGTATTGCGATAGGCATAATCCAATCATGTCTATGCTCAACGCAAACACCAATCTCGATGGTAGAGGGAGCGTGCGATGCTTGATCATATCAACATTGGAAACACTTCCAACACATATCGTCAGCTCACCTTTAGCTAGTCTCCGTTTTATTCTGTAGCTTTTATTTCGAGTTACTAACACTTAGCAACCAAACCGGTATCTAATACCCTGGTGCTACTAGGAGTACTAGTAAAGTACACATCAACACAATGTATATCCAATATACTTCTATCGACCTTGCCAGCCTTATAATCTACCAAGTATCTAGGGTAATTCTGCTCCAGTGGCTGTTCCCTTTATTACAGAAGCACTTAGTCTCGGGTTTGGGTTCAATTTTGGGTTTTTTCACTAGAGCAGCAGCTGAATTGCCGTTTCATGAAGTATCCCTTCTTGCCCTTGCCCTACTTGAAACTAGTGGTTTCACCAACCATCAACAATTGATGCTCCTTCTTGATTTCTACTTTCGTGGTGTCAAACATCACGAATATCTCAAGGATCATCATATATGTCCCTGATATATTATAGTTCATCACGAAGCTCTAGCAGCTTGGTGGTAATGACTTCGGAGAACTACCACTATTTCATTTGGAAGATCAACTCCCACTTGATTCAAGCAATTGTTGTACTCAGACAATCTGAGCACAAGCTCAACAATTGAGCTTTTCTCCTTAGTTTGTAGGCTAATAAAATCGTCGGAGGTCTTATACGTCTTGACGTGGGCATGAGCCTGAAATCCCAATTTCAGCCCTCAAAACATCACATATGTTTCGCGACGTTTCAAAACGTCTTTGGTGCCTCAACTCTAAACCGTTTAGCATTACGCACTGAACTATCATGTAGTCATCAAAATGTGTATGTCAGATGTTCGCAACATCCGCAGACAACGTTTGAGGTTCAACACACTGAGCGGTGCATTAAGGACATAAGCCTTCTAAGAAGCAATGAGGACAAACCTCAGTTTACGGACCTAGTCCGCATAATAACTACTATCAACTTTCAACTAATTTTTCTCTAGGAACATATCTAAACAGTAGAACTATAGCGTGAGCTACGACATAATTTGCAAAAGACCTTTTGACTATGTTCAGGATAATTAAGTTCATCTTATGAACTCCCACTCAGATAGACATCCCTCTGGTTATCTAAGTGATCACATGATCCGAGTCAAACTAGGCCGTGTCCGATCATCACGTGAGACGGACTAGTCATCATCAGTGAACATCTTCATGTTGATCGTATCTTCTATACGACTCATGCTCGACCTTTTGGTCTCCGTGTTCCGAGGCCATGTCTGTACATGCTAGGCTCGTCAAGTTAACCCTAAGTGTATTGCATGTGTTTCGAGGCCATGTCTGTACATGCTAGGCTCGTCAACACCCGTTGTATGTGAACGTAAGGATCTATCACACCCGATCATCACGTGGTGCTTCGAAGCGACGAACTGTAGCAACGGTGCACAGTTAGGGGTGAACACTTCTTTAAATTTTTAATGAGGGATCATCTTATTTACTACCGTCATTCTAAGCAAATAAGATGTATAAACATGATAAACATCACATGCAATCAAAATAGTGACATGATATGGCCAATATCATATTGCTCCTTTGATCTCCATCTTCGGGGCTCCATGATCATCATCGTCACCGGCATGACACCATGATCTCCATCATCATGATCTCCATCATCGTGTCTTCATGAAGTTGTCTCGCCAACTATTACTTCTACTACTATGGCTACCGTTAGCAATAAAGTAAAGTAATTACATGACGTTTAAGTTGACACGCAGGTCATAAATAAATAAAGACAACTCCTATGGCTCCTGCCGGTTGTCATACTCATCGACATGCAAGTCGTGATTCCTATTACAAGAACATGATCAATCTCATACATCACATATATCATTCATCACATCCTTTTGGCCATATCACATCACATAGCATACCCTGCAAAAACAAGTTAGACGCCCTCTAATTGTTGTTTGCATGTTTTACGTGGCTGCTATGGGTTTCTAGCAAGAACGTTTCTTACCTACGCAAAGACCACAACGTGATATGCCAATTGCTATTTATCCTTCATAAGGACCCTTTTCATCGAATCCGATCCGACTAAAGTGGGAGAGACAGACACCCGCCAGCCACCTTATGCAACTAGTGCATGTTTGTCGGTGGAACCGGTCTCACGTAAGAGTACGTGTAAGGTTGGTCCGGGCCGCTTCATCCCACGATGCCGCCGAATCAAGATAAGACTAGTAACGGCAAGCATATTCAACAAAATCAACGCCCACAACTACTTTGTGTTCTACTCGTGCATAGAATCTACGCAATAGACCTAGCTCATGATGCCACTGTTGGGGAACGTAGCATAAATTCAAAATTTTCCTACGTATCACCAAGATCTATCTATGGAGAAACCAGCAACGAAGGGAAGGAGAGTGCATCTACATACCCTTGTAGATCGCTAAGCGGAAGCGTTCAAGAGAACAGGGTTGATGGAGTCGTACTCGTTGTGATCCAAATCACCGATGATCCTAGCGCCGAACGGACGACACCTCCGCGTTCAACACACATACGGCACGGAGACGTCTCCCATGCCTTGATCCAGCAAGGAGGAGGGAGAGGTTGATGGAGATCCAGCAGCACGACGGCATGGTGGAAGTAGCGGGATTCCAACAGGGCTTCGCTAAGCGCTGCGGGAGGAGGGAGATGTGTCACGGGAGGGAGAGGGAGGCGCCAGGCCTTAGGTATGATTGCTCCTCCTTTTCCCCACTATATATAGGGCCAAGGGAGAGGGGGAGGGCGCAGCCTTGCTCCTTCCTCCAAGGAAGGGTGCGGCCAAGGGTGGGGAGGAGTCCATCCTCCCCAAGGCACCTCGGAGGTGCCTTCCCCCTTTAGGACTCTCCCCTTTTTCTCTTCTCTTGGCGCATGGGCCTCTTGGGGCTGGTGCCCTTGGCCCATGTAGGCCAAGGCGCACCCCCTACAGCCCATGTGGCCCCCCGGGGCAGGTGGCCCCACCCGGTGGACCCCCGGGACCCTTCCGGTGGTCCCGGTACAATACCGATGACCCCGAAACTTGTCCCGATGGCTGAAATAGCACTTCCTATATATAATTCTTTACCTCCGGACCATTCCGGAACTCCTCGTGACGTCCGGGATCTCATCCGGGACTCCGAACAACTTTCGGGTTACCGCATACTAATATCTCTATAACCCTAGCGTCACCGAACCTTAAGTGTGTAGACCCTACGGGTTCGGGAGACATGCAGACATGACCGAGATGACTCTCCGGTCAATAACCAACAGCGGGATCTGGATACCCATGTTGGCTCCCACATGTTCCACGATGATCTCATCGGATGAACCACGATGTCAAGGACTTAATCAATCCCGTATACAATTCCCTTTGTCTAGCGGTACGATACTTGCCCGAGATTCGATCGTCGGTATCCCGATACCTTGTTCAATCTCGTTACCGGCAAGTCTCTTTACTCGTTCCGTAACACATCATCCCGTGATCAACTCCTTGATCACATTGTGCACATTATGATGATGTCCTACCGAGTGGGCCCAGAGATACCTCTCCGTTTACACGGAGTGACAAATCCCAGTCTCGATTCGTGCCAAGCCAACAGACACTTTCGGAGATACCTGTAATGCACCTTTATAGCCACCCAGTTACGTTGTGACGTTTGGTACACCCAAAGCACTCCTACGGTATCCGGGAGTTGCACAATCTCATGGTCTAAGGAAATGATACTTGACATTAGAAAAGCTTTAGCATACGAACTACATGATCTTGTGCTAGGCTTAGGATTGGGTCTTTGTCCATCACATCATTCTCCTAATGATGTGATCCCGTTATCAATGACATCCAATGTCCATGGTCAGGAAACCGTAACCATCTATTGATCAAGGAGCTAGTCAACTAGAGGCTTACTAGGGACATGGTGTTGTCTATGTATCCACACATGTATCTGAGTTTCCTATCAATACAATTATATCATGGATAATAAACGATTATCATGAACAAGGAAATATAATAATCAATTTATTATTGCCTCTAGGGCATATTTCCAACAGTTCCACGGGGTGGCGACGACGGTCGCCGGCGGGTACGGCAGCGACACGGGCGGAGGTTGCCAGGACCGGCGGGAGGTGGGCGACGGGCGGCGCCGGTCCCTGGCGGCACAGAGGGAGGCGGACGGCGGCAGGACGGCAACGGGGGCGCGCTCCGGCGGCAGGCGGCGGCGGCCGGCGACGGGGCGTGAAGATGGGCCGCGGGGGCCAGCGGCGGGCCTGGCGGGCCGCGCGGGCGCGGCTGACCCATGGGACAGGTGGCGGCGTCTCACTGGTCCAGTGCAGCAGCGCGGGACATCCGTCAGGCAGCGGACATGTCCGGTGGCGGCGGGGAAGATTTAGGGTTTCGGGACCCGGGATTTATCCGCGAATTTCGGGGGAGGGGGCTATTATATAAATTCTGGGAGCTAGGAGAGTCCAAATGAGGAGCGGCTTTCGCCCACACGATCGTGTTCGAACGACCGAGAGCATGGAGGGGGTTAGGATGGGTTTTGGGCCACTTTGGAGGGGGGTGCTTGGCTGGAAAGAGAAAGGGGGTTTCGGGCTACGCGGTTAACCATTGGAGTATCAAACGACCTCCAAATGGCACGAAACTTGACAGGCGGTCTACCGGTGCTATACCAAGGCTGCTTGGCAAACCTCGAGCCATTCCAAGAACGTTTAACACCCGCACATGAAAAGAGGCAAAAGGGGGACACCGGAGGACGTAGAAGTGCCGGATTGCAAAATGGACAACGGGGAAAATGCTCAGATGCATGAGACAAACACGTATGCAATGCAATGCACATGATGACATGGCAAAATGAAACACGCAAGTAAATGACATGGCAACGACAACGAATAACTGGCAGACACCTGGCGCATCGAATCCGGGGCGTTACAACACTCCTCCACTGACAAGAGATCTCGTCTCGAGATCTTAGGACCGAGACGGAAGGGAAAAGGGATGAGGTGAAATAAGAACTCAAGAGAAGAAGCAAAGAATCGAGAGCACTCGAGAAGAAGAGAGGAACAACGAGAATGGCGAGAATCAAAAGCTCACGGAATCAGATAGACTATGAAACCACTCCGGTTAGAACGAGATAAGAAACGAATAAGACTGAAAGGATATAGGCAACACTCTGACTGAACATGAAAAGAATAGAACATGAACTCGAGAGGATGGAATGATACTTGATGAAGACATGACACAAAACCTCCGGAAAGAATTGAAATAGAATGAAAAGAACTTAGAAGGAAGGATTGAATGGAGTTGTTGAGAAAATCAATGACGAAGGAATAAACTTGTTGTGGACTTATCAAAACCATCTCAAAACTTGAGGTGAAATTAGACCACAAACAAAGTCCGAATAGCTGAGAAGAACGAAGAAATGCAAAACTCCACTTCAAAAGAATATGGAGAATTAATTAAACTTCGAGACGCGAGAAGAAGGATACTTGAACTCCACCAACAAGAATCTTGATGAACTCTTTGGAGAATGAATTAAATTATGACGATCCACCATGAAGAACTCCGGTAACAGAAAAGGATGATGAGATAGAATGAAGGAAGAAAGAATAAGATTAAGCCTTGCGATGATTCAGGTGGAGGTTCGAGACGAGATCACCGGGGAAACTTGGAACTCCGGAAATAAGGATGAATAACACATAACTGAGAAATTGGTAACAAGAACAAACTCCGGTAGAAAAGAATTAGACACTTGGATAAAACAAGAATGAGAATTATGTTATGCGTATCCTCCATCAATTAAATTGATGAGAAGCAGTGGATTGCATACAACTTATCCGCATTGAAAAGGATTAAGGGGGATATAGCGTAAAAATTTGAGAAAGTCTTCATGAACCACCGGTAGGATTGGAAAGAACAAATAGATTAAAATGATAATCAAGGAAAAGAATCTTGAACGAACCACCGTAAGAATTTGAAAATGACTGATGAAAGAGAATGAATCACCGGGAAGGATGGGAAGAACAATATGCTAGAGGGAATTTAGATGCACCAGAACGAAGAGATAACGAGCTGATTAAAGTATACTTGAACGAAGCACCGGGATAATTGGATAACGGTAGCTGAAATGTGAGGACGAAGAATTCTTCTGGAACGATGGCCTCCGGTGAAAAGAAATGGAAAACAACTCCTGAAATACTCCGGATGGGTAAGAAAGAATATCTAACAAACTGAAATAATTTAGAGGGTAACAAGAAGCTAGAACCACGAACCTTCGGGAGAACGGGCAAGATTGAGAGGAAAAACTCTTCTTCGGTCTTCAAATGTTAAGAATGACGACGAGAAACAACACCAAAATTTGTTGAGCCACTCCGGAAGAATGAAAAGCAAGAGAGGTTGAGCCAACAATGAAATGATTTGAAATCGATCTTGGAAAAGCATCTGACTGATGAAATTCATTCTTACGTCAAACTCTGAAAAGAATTTGAGAATAACTCCGGGGGAATTAGAAGAGTCAGGTAAGAACCTGGAAAAAGACCTGTGGGTTAGGTCCCACTAAAGAGAAAAAAACACCGTTGGAAAGGGATGTTGAACAGATAGATGAAGCACCGGAACAATTGAAATATTTGAATGAGGTGACAACCTCGAATTAATTTGAACACAGACGAATCTCATGATATGTATTGAACACTCCGGAAGGATAAACTAGCGAGAGGCGAATGAGCAGGGAAAACACTTGATCCAAGGAAAAGAATGTGATCAACCCGAAAAAACTTGAATTGAGTCCACCAGAGAAGAGATGAAGAATATCAAACGAAACGAGAATTCACCGGTTGAAATGATTGAGGGAACACTGAAGAGGCTCCGTACGAATGAAATTGATGGTCCAAAGAGACTCGGACTCCGGGAAGAGAAAGGGTGGGAGGGCGGGAAAACAAAGGCAACTTGGAAGGGGAAACCGACGAATATCTTGAAGAGAAAACACCGATTGAAATCATTGAGGAAAGAAAGCAAAGACTTCGCATGAGTAGGATGGATACTCGATTACGGACTCCGGTTCTGAGATGAAAAGGGGTGGGCGGGTGGGAAAGAAAATAACTGAGGATTGAACTTGGCAAAGATGAAGAGGCTCGAGTCGACTTGACGAGAAATGCACCGGATCAAAAGAGCTGAGAACCCATGATCGGAAAACCAACTGCGTGATCCTAAAGAAAAAAATTGAAGGGGAAGAGGAGTAATTCAAAACACCTATGTCAAGATTCCTCACCAGAGCGACGAAGGGGCTGAGGAGTAAAAAAAATTCCTACTCTCCGATATAACTAGACTCCGAAAGCAGTTTTCTTCTAGACTCAACAACGACCAAACTACACGATCAATCAAGGGGGGCTCCTATGGTCGGTCGAGGCTCTGATACCAACTTGTCACGCCCAATATGCGATACTATCCTAAAGAGACTCGAAGGTCCCACCAAGGATAGAACCGTATATTGAAACGCTTTACAAGGTGGATATCATTACATCAACATTACATAATAGATGGGGATACATCCAAAATGCATACAATGCCACACGAATACAACATCATCTTACATAGAGCACCATCCGACTACGGATGAAACACAAACAGAAACACAAACGACATCCACCCTGCTAGCCCAGGCTGCCGCCCTGGAACCTATCCCCTGATCAAAGAAGAAGCAGAAGAAGAACTCCAAAAAGCAAACATCACTCTCGCGTCATGATCATCGCAAAACCTGTACCTGCAACTGTTGTTATAGTAATTTGTGAGCCACGAGGACTCTTCAATCCCATTACCATGGGTATCAAGACTAGCAAAGCTTAAAGGGAAAGGAAGGGGTAAAGTGGTGAGGCTGCAGCAGCGACTAAGCATATATGGTGGCTAACATACGCAAATAAGAGCGAGAAGAGAGCAAACAGAACGGTCGTGAAGCTAGCAATGATCAAGAAGTGATCCTGAACTCCTACTTACGTCAAACATAACCCAAAACCGTGTTCACTTCCCAGACTCCGCCGAAAAGAGACCATCACGGCTACACACGCGGTTGATGCGTTTTAATTCGGATCTGGTGTCAAGTTATCTACAACCGGACATTAACAAATTCCCATCTGCCCATAACCGCGGGCACGGCTTTCGAAAGTTTATACCCTGCAAGGGTGTCCCAACTTAGCCCATGACAAGCTCTCGCGATCAACGAAGGATATACCTTCTCCCAGGAAGACCCGATCAGACTCGGAATCCCGGTTTACAAGACTTTTCGACAATGGTAAAACAAGACCAGCAAGACCGCCTAGATGTGCCGACAAATCCCGATAGGAGCTGCACATATCTCGTTCTCAGGGCACACCGGATAAGCTAAGCGTATAGGTACCGACGTAATCCAAGTTGCCAAGGAATGGTCCCGCACGGTGCTCTAGTTTGGACCAACACTCGGAGGAGCACTGGCCCCAGGGGGGGGGGGGTAAATAAAGATGACCCTCGGGCTCCGGAAACCCAAGGGAAAAAGGGCTAGGTGAGGAAAATGGTAAAACCAATGTTGGGCCTTGCTGGAGGAGTTTTATTCAAAGCGAACTGTCAAGGGGGTCCCATAAATCACTCAACCGCGTAAGGAACGCAAAATCCGGGAACATAACACCGGTATGACGGAAACTAGGGCGGCAAGAGTGGAACAAAACACCAGGCATAAGGCCGAGTCTTCCACCCTTTACCAAGTATATAGATGCATTAATAATATAAGAGATATTGTGATATCCCAACATAATCCTGTCCATCATGGGGCAATCTTCAACTTCACCTACAACTAACAACGCTATAAGAGGGGCTGAGCAAAGCTGTAACATAGCCAAACAATGGTTTGCTAGGAAGGGTGTCAAAGGTTAGAGGTTCATGGCAATTTGGGAGGCTTGATGAGCAACAGATAGGTGGCGCAGCAAAGCGATAGAACGAAGCAATTAGCATAGCAATGATAGTAGTGAGATCCAGGGTAGCGGTCATCTTGCCTGAAATTCCGCAAGGAAGAAGAACGAGTCCATGAAGAATATGAAGCCACGAAGACGAACCAAGCGTAGACGAACGAATCCTCACGATCGCAACGAAACGAGAACTATCGAGAAGAAGCACACAACATGGTAAACACACCACACATAGACAAGACATGATGCACAACCAAGCATGATGCAAGACAAGACTACATGAAGCTACTCATGGCAAGAGATGATGCAAACAAGAACAACACATCAAGACAAGTTTAAATGAGACCGGGAATAACATATAACAATTCCGGTAAGTCCTCATATGCATATTTCGAAATTGGTCCAGATATGAATAAACCTTATGTTCAAGTTGTTAAACAGCAAGTTAAGATGCACCAAGATGATCTACACAAGATTCTAGTCAAGTTACATATAAAGTTCATTTAGTTCGGAGCTACGGCCTAGAAGATATGAGCAAAACAAGTTAAACATGGCATTGATGCAAAATGCATACAAACATCAAGCAAACACCTCAAAACAAGGATGCAACATGATAATACGAAGCTAGATGCAAAATCAAGCAAGTTTCATATAGAGCACACTCAAAACGGAGCAACGGTTCAACACACACACTCTATACAAGTTATAGCAACAATCTGTCCAAAACAGCAACTAGGCATATTGCAAGCATCAAAACAACATGCTACAACACCAAACATGAGAACAAAATGCATGGACATGATGTACAGGTAAAGCATAACAAAACATGAACACCGAGCTATCTCAAGAAATCACTAGAACATGCTCCAAAACACATGGCAAGATTGCATATTGTAACAGTTTCAGACTTTGCAGAAATAACATCAGGTTGCAATGTTTAGAGCTATCAAACAACATGTTACAGGAACTTATCATGGCAAACAAAGGCATGGCATGATACTACTAAATGCATAGAACAAAAGTCCCTTACTGACCATGAGCCAAAAAGGATCAGAAGATATGATGGCACCCATGTAAACATGGCAAGTTATATGACAAATTCATACATGGCAGGAACAACGATAAGTAGGCATGTTGGTGAGTTCGAACCACTCACCACAGAGCAACACATGGCATGAAAAGGCAACCAATAGTAAGAAGACATGTTTATGAAGCTAAGTATGGCAAGAGAAAGTTCATAGGGTGCATGGAGCACTAGCAAAGCACATGGCAAAACTGAACTTAATGTTAACAGGCTGACAGCAACATTATTTTAGCAAGTTTGGAGCAAGATTACAACAATATACAACATGCTATAATTGCAACCAGGGGCATGGATGGATAGAGCATGACATGCATGACAAAACATCTTAAGTGAACATCTCCAGATTATGCATAGAATGACTAGTAGCAGCAGGTTTACATGGCAACAAAATATAACAGAATCAGCCTAGCAAAACAGCAACAGCAAGTACACTACTTCACGAGCTCGATTCACTCACCACAAGTCATTGCATGACAAGATAAGAATAGCATCAGCAATAAGACATGTTTATGAAACTAAACAAGGAAAGAACAAGTTCATAGCATGCAAGGATCAACTACAACAACCTTGACAAAAATGAATAACATGTAAACAATCTGCCAGGAAACGTTTTATAGAAAAAGTAGAGCAAGAAAATGACATTCTAGACTACTCCATAATTGAAAACAGGGGCATGAATGGATATATAATAACCATATGTTCAAAACATCCTTACTGAAGTATCTCAAAATATGATTGGATCTCTCTGTTGCATCAAGTTTACATGGCATAAAAATAACAGCAGAACAGGGACTGAAATCAGCAACATCATGAAGCCTAGTTTGCATGCTTGTTCTAGTTACCACGTTGATCAAAAAAATACATGGCATACACCCCTGTAAAGATGGCATGACATAGTCCAAAATACATGTAGAGTTCATGCTCATAAGATGTACACATCAATCATGGCAAAAATGACAAATGAGCAAGTTATAACAGTTTCAGCAGATTAACATCATGTAGCACTCTTGCAACGATGATTCAGGCATCAAGATGGACTCAAATTAACATGGTGCAATGGAATGAAATGTAGAGCATCTCATGACGAACATTTCGACATATTATGCACGCAGAACGGAGCACTATGCATGGAGTTATGATGCGATGAACATGGCATGATAATATTAAAAAACAGGGACTTGGGGAAAAATCGAGGTCAACCTTCGGGTTGCACGGAAATCGAGGATGGCCGGAGAACTCGCCGGAGTTGGACGGGGAAGTTGCCGGGGAGGCGGATCCGGGACGGATCTCGCCGGATTCGGTCGGATCCCGGCGAGGGGTGCCGCGGGGACGCGGTCGGCAGGAGGAGGCGCGACGACCGGGGCTGCGCCGGTGAGGGCTGGGGCGCGGAGGCGGTTCCATGGGGTGGCGACGACGGTCGCCAGCGGGTACGACGGCGGCGCGGGCGGAGGTTGCCAGGACCGGCGGGAGGCGGGCGACGGGCGGCGCCGGTCCCTGGCGGCGCAGAGGAAGGCAGACGGCGGCAGGGCGGCGAGGAGGCGCGCCGGGGCGGCGACGGGGGCGCGCTCCGGCGCGGGAGGCGGCGGGGCGCGGAGATGGGCCACGGGGGCCAGCGGCGGGCCTGGCGGGCTGCGCGGGCGCAGCTGACCCGCGGGACAGGTGGCGGCGTCTCACCGGTCCGGGGCGGCGGCGCGGGACGTCCATTAGGCGGCGGACATGTCCGGTGGCGGCGGGGAAGATTTAGGGTTTCGGGACCCGGGATTCATCCGCGAATTTCGGGGGAGGGGGCTATTATATAGATTCTGGGAGCTAGGAGAGTCCAAATGAGGAGCGGTTTTCGCCCACACGATCGTGATCAAATGACCGAGAGCATGGAGGGGGTTAGGATGGGTTTTGGGCCACTTTGGAGGGGGGTGCTGGGCTGGAAAGAGAAAGGGGGTTTCGGGCTACGCGGTTAACCGTTGGAGTATCAAACGACCTCCAAATGGCACGAAACTTGACGGGCGGTCTACCGGTGCTATACCAAGGCCGCTTGGCAAACCTCAGGCCATTCCGAGAACGTTTAACACCCGCACATGAAAAGAGGCAAAAGGGGGACGCTGGAGGACATAGGAGTGCCGGATTGCAAAACGGACAACGGGGAAAATGCTCGGATGCATGAGACGAACACGTATGCAATGCAATGCACATGATGACATGGCAAAATGAAACACGCAAGTAAATGACATGGCAACGATGGCGAATAACTAGCAGACACCTGGCGCATCGAATCTGGGGCGTTACAGTTATGCTGAGGTGTTCCAGGCGGCGTGAGTTGTGAAACAATTCCACATTTCCTTAAGTGCATACCAAATTCGTGACTTAAATATTCTCCTCCACGATCTGATCGTAAGAACTTTATTTTCGGTCACGTTGATTCTCTACCTCATTCTGAAATTCCTTGAACTTTTCAAAGGTCTCAGACTTGTGTTTCATCAAGTAAACATACCCTTATCTACTTAAGTCATCAGTGAGGGTGAGAACATAACGATAGCCACCGCGAGCCTCAACGCTCATTGGACCGCACACATCAGTATGTATAATTTCCAATAAGTTGGTTGCTCGCTCCATTTTTTCGGAGAACGGAGTCTTGGTCATTTTACCCATGAGGCGTGGTTCACACGTGTCAAATGATTCGAAATCAAGAAACTCCAAAAGTCCATCTGTATGGAGCTTCTTCATGCGTTTGACACCAATGTGACCAAGGCGGCAGTGCCACAAATATGTGGGACTATCATTATCAACCTTACATCTTTTGGTATTCACACTATGAATATGTGTAACATCACGTTCGAGATTCATTAAGAATAAACCATTGACCAGCGGGGCATGACCATAAAACATATCTCTCATATAAATAGAACAACCATTATTCTCGGATTTAAATGAGTAGCCATCTCGTATTAAACGAGATCCAGATACAATGTTCATGCTTAAAGCTGGCACTAAATAACAATTATTGAGGTTTAAAACTAATCCCGTAGGTAAATGTAGAGGTAGCATGCCGACGACGATCACATCGACCTTGGAACCATTCCCGACGCGCATCGTCACCTCATCCTTCACCAGTCTCCGCTTATTCCGCAGCTCCTGCTTTGAGTTACAAATATGAGCAACCGCACCGGTATCAAATACCCAGGAGCTACTATGAGTACTGGTAAGGTACACATCAATTACATGTATATCACATATACGTTTAGTGTTGCCGGCCTTCTTGTCCGCTAAGTATTTGGGGCAGTTCCGCTTCCAGTGACCCTTCCCTTTGCAATAAAAGCACCCAGTCTCAGGCTTGGGTCCATTCTTTGGCTTCTTCCCGGCAACTGGCTTACCGGGCGCGGCAACTCCCTTGCCGTCCTTCTTGAAGTTCTTCTTACCCTTGCCTTTCTTGAAACTAGTGGTTTTATTGACCATCAACACTTGATGCTCCTTTTTGATTTCCACCTCCGCTAATTTCAGCATTGAAAATACTTCAGGAATAGTTTTCACCATCCCTTGCATATTGTAGTTCATCACAAAGCTCTTGTAGCTAGGTGGGAGCGACTGAAGGATTCTGTCAATGACCGCCTCGTCCGGGAGGTTAATGTCCAGCTGGGACAAGCGGTTGTGCAACCCAGACATTTTGAGTATGTGCTCACTGACAGAACTATTTTCCTCCATCTTACAACTGTAGAACTTGTCAGAGACTTCATATCTCTCGACTCGGGCATGAGCTTGGAAAACCATTTTCAGCTCCTCGAACATCTCATATGCTCCGTGTTGCTCAAAACGCTTTTGGAGCCCTGGTTCTAAGCTGTAAAGCATGCCGCACTGAACGAGGGAGTAATCATCAGCACGTGACTGCCAAGCGTTCATAACGTCTTGGTTCTCTAGGATGGGTGCTTCACCTAGCGGTGCTTCTAGGACATATGCTTTCTTGGCAGCTATGAGGATGATCCTCAGGTTCCGGACCCAGTCCGTATAGTTGCTGCCATCATCTTTCAGCTTGGTTTTCTCTAGGAACGCGTTGAAGTTGAGGTTGACATGAGCGTTGGCCATTTGATCTACAAGACATTTTGCAAAGGTTTTTTAGACTAAGTTCATGATAATTAAGTTCATCTAATCAAATTATTTAATGAGAACTCCCACTCAGATTAGACATCCCTCTAGTCATCTAAGTGATACATGATCCGAGTCAACTAGGCCGTGTCCGATCATCACGTGAGACGGACTAGTCATCATCGGTGAACATCTCCATGTTGATCGTATTTTCCATACGACTCATGTTTGACCTTTCGGTCTCTTGTGTTCCGAGGCCATGTCTGTACATGCTAGGCTCATCAAGTTAACCTAAGTGTTTATGCATGTGTAAATTTGTCTTACACCCGTTGTATGTGAACGTTAGAATCTATCACACCCGATCATCATGTGGTGCTTCGAAACAACGAACTTTCACAACGGCGCACAGTTAGGGGGAACACTTTCTTGAAATTATTATGAGGGATCATCTTATTTACTACCGTCGTTCTAAGCAAATAAGATGCAAAAACATGATAAACATCACATGCAATCAAATAGTGACATGATATGGCCAACATCATATTGCTCCTTTGATCTCCATCTTCGGGGTGCCATGATCATCTTCGTCACCGGCATGACACCATGATCTCCATCATCATGATCTTCATCATTGTGTCTCCATGAAGTTGTTCGCCAACTATTACTTCTACTACTATGGCTAACGGTTTAGCAATAAAGTAAAGTAATTACATGGCGTTTATTCATTGACACGCAGGTCATACAATAATTAAGACAACTCCTATGGCTCCTGCCGGTTGTCATACTCATCGACAGCAAGTCGTGATTCCTATTACAAGAACATGATCTCATACATCATATATATATATATATACATATATATATATATATATATGTATATATCATTCATCACAACCTTTTGGCCATATCACATCACAAGGCATATGCTGCAAAAACAAGTTAGACGTCCTATAATTGTTGTTGCATGTTTTTACGTGGCTGCAATAGGGTTTTAGCAAGAACATTTCGTACCTACGTAAAAGCCACAATGTGATATGCCAATTTCTATTTACCCTTCATAAGGACCCTTTTCATTGAATCCGATCCGACTAAAGTGGGAGAGACAGCCACCCGCTAGCCACCTTATGCAACTAGTGCATGTCAGTCGGTAGAACCTGTCTCACGTAAGCGTACGTGTAAGGTCGGTCCGGGCCGCTTCATCCCACGATGCCGCCGAAACAAGATAAGACTAGTAGTGGCAAGAAAATTGACAACATCTACGCCCACAACAAATTTGTGTTCTACTCGTGCAAAGAAACTACGCATAGACCTAGCTCATGATGCCACTGTTGGGAACGTTGCAGAAAATAAAAAAATTCTACGCTTCACCAAGATCAATCTATGGAGTCATCTAGCAACGAGAGAGAGGAGTGCATCTACATACCCTTGTAGATCGCAAGCGGAAGTGTTCAAGAGAACGGGGTTGAGGGAGTCGTACTCGTCGTGATTAAAATCACCGAAGATCCTAGTGCTGAACGGACAACACCTCCGCGTTCAACACACGTACGGTTGGGAAGACGTCTACTCCTTCTTGATCCAGCAAGGGGAAAGGAGAGGTTGATGGAGATCTAGCAGCACAACGGCGTGGTGGTGGAAGCAGCGGCGATCTCGGCAGGGCTTCGCCAAGCTCAGCGAGAGGGAGAGGTGGTACGGGGGGAGAGGGAGGCGCCAGGGACTAGGGTGCGGCTGCCCTCCCTCCCCCCTCTTTATATAGGGGGCCTAGGGGGTGCGCCGGCCCCTAGAGATCCCATGTCAAGGGGGGAGGGGCTAGGGGGGGGGACTTGCCCCCCAAGTCAAGTGGGGCGCCCCCCCACCCCTAGGGTTTCCAACCCTAGGCGCAGGGGAGGCCCAAGGTGTCACGCCCAATATGCGATACTATCCTAAAGAGACTCAAAGGTCCCACCATGGATAGAACCGCATATTGAAACGCTTTTGCAAGGTGGATATCATTACATCAACATTACATAATAGATGGGGATACATACAAGAGGCATACAATGCCACACGAATACAAAATCATCATACATAAGATCAACATCCGTCTAAGGATGAATCACAAACAGAAACTCAAATGACATCCACCCTGCTAGCCCAGGCTGCCGACCTGGAATCTATCCCCTGATCGAAGAAGAAGTAGAAGAAGAACTCCAAAACAAGCAACCATCGCTCTCGCGTCAAGATCATCGCACATCCTGTACCTGCAACTGTTGTTGTAGTAATCTGTGAGCCACGTGGACTCAGCAATCCCATTACCATGGGTATCAAGACTAGCAAAGCTTAATGGGAAAGGAATGGGTAAAGTGGTGAGGTTGCAGCAGCGACTAAGCATGATATGGTGGCTAACATACGCAAATAAGAGCGAGAAGAGAAGCAAAGGAATGGTCGTGAAGCTAGCAATGATCAAGAAGTGATCCTGAACTCCTACTTACGTCAAACATAACCCAAATCCGTGTTCACTTCCTGGACTCCGCCGAAAAGAGACCATCACGGCTACACACGCGGTTGATGCGTTTTAATTCGGATCTGGTGTCAAGTTATCTACAACCGGACATTAAAAAATTCCCATCTGCCCATAACCGTGGGCACGGCTTTCGAAAGATTATACCCTGTAGGGGTGTCCCAACTTAGCCCATGATAAGCTCTTGCGATCAACGAAGGATATACCTTCTCCCAGAAAGACCCGATCAGACTCGGAATCCCGGTTTACAAGACATTTCACAATGGTAAAACAAGACCAGCAAAGACGCCCGGATGTGCCGACAAATCCCGATAGGAGCTGCACATATCTCGTTCTCAGGGCACACCGGATAAGCGAAGCGTACCGGAACCGACGTAATCCAAGTTGCCAAGGAATGGTCCCGCACGGTGCTCTAGTTTGGACCAACACTCGGAGGAGCACTGGCCCCGGGGGGGGGGGGGTAAAATAAAGATGACCCTCGAGAGCGCGACTCCCAAGGGAAAAAGGGCTAGGTGAGGCAAATGGTAAAACCAAGGTTGGGCCTTGCTGGAGGAGTTTTATTCAAAGCGAACTGTCAAGGGGGTCCCATAAATCACCCAACCGCGTAAGGAACGCAAAATCCAGGAACATAACACCGGTATGACAGAAACTAGGGGCGGCAAGAGTGGAACAAAACACCAGGCATAAGGCCGAGCCTTCCACCCTTTACCAAGTATATAGATGCATTAATAATAATATAAGAGATATTGTGATATCCCAACATAATCCTGTCCACCATGGAGCAATCTTCAACTTCACCTGCAACTAACAAGGCTATAAGAGGGGCTGAGCAAAGCGGTAATATAGCCAAGCAACGGTTTGCTAGGAAGGGTGTCAAAGGTTAGAGGTTCATGGCAATTTGGGAGGCTTGAAGAACAAGTGATAGGTAGCGCAGCATAGCGATAGAACGAAGCAACTAGCATAGCAATGATAGTAGTGAGATCCAGGGTAGCGGTCATCTTGCCTGAAATCCCGCAAGGAAGAAGAACGAGTCCATGAAGAAGATGAAGCCACGAAGATGAGCCAAGCGTAGACGAACGAATCCTCACGATCGCAACGGAAACATGAACTATCGAAAAGAAGCACACAACATAGTAAACACACCACACATGAACAAGACATGATGCACAAAGTATGATGCAAGACAAGACTACATGAAGCTACTCATGGCAACAGATGATGCAAACAAGAGCAACACATCAAGGCAAGTTTAAATGAGGCCGGGAACAACATATAACAATTCCGGTAAGTCCTCATATGCAAATTTCGAAATTGGTCCAGATCTGAATAAACATTACGTTTAAGTTGTTAAACAGCAAGTTAAGATGCACCAAGATGATCTACACGAGATTCTAGTTAAGTTACATATAAAGTTCATTTAATTCGGAGCTACAGCCTAGAAGATATGAGCAAAACAAGTTAAACATGGCATTGATGCAAAATGGATACAAACATCAAGCAAGCACCTCAGAACAAGGATTCAACATGATAATATGAAACTACATGAAAAATCAAGCAAGTTTCATATAGAGCACACTCAAAACGGAGCAACGGTTCAACACATACACTCTATACAAGTTTAAAGGACAAGCTGTCCAAAACAGCAACTAGGCATCTTGCAAGCATCAAAACAACATGCTACAAGACCTCAACAACAAAACAAAAGGCATGGGCATGATGTACAGGTAAAGCATAACACAACATGAACACTGAGCTATCTCCAGAAATCAATAGAACATGCTCAAACACACATGGCAAGATTGCAAATAATAACAGTTTAGACTTTGCAGAAAATAACATCAGGTTGCAATGTTTAGAGGTATCAAATAACATGTAACAGGAACTTATCATGGCAAACAAAGGCATGGAATGAATCTACTAATTGCATAGAACAAAAGTTCCTTACTGACCATGAGTCAAAAAGGAACAGAAAATATGGTGGCACCCATGTAAACATGGCAAGTTATATGACAGATTCCAACATGGCAGGAACAACGATAAGTAGGCATGTAGATGAGCTTGTACCACTCACCACAGAGCAATACATGGCATGGCAAGGCAACCAACAGTAATAAGACATGATTATGAAGCTAAGCATGGCAAGAGCAAATTCATAGGGTGCATGTATCACTAACAACAATCATGGTAACAACTGACTTTAATGTTAACAGGCTGATAGCAACATTATTTAGCAACTTTGGAGCAAGTTTACAACAAGCTACAGCAGGCTATAAATGCAACCAGGGGCATGGATGGATAAAGCATGACATGTATAACAAAACATCCTTAGTGAACATCTCCAGATTATACATAGGATTACTTGTAGCAGCAGGTTTACATAGCACCACAAAATAACAGATTCAGCCTAGCAAAACAGCAACAGCAAGTACACTACTTTACGAGCTCGATTCACTCACCACAAGTCATTGCATGACAAGATAAGCATAGCATAAGCAATAAGACATGTTTATGAAACTAACCAAGGCAATAACAAGTTAATATCATGCAAGGATCAACTACAACAACCTTGGCAAAATTGAATAACATGTAAACAATCTGCCAGGAAACATTTTATAGCAAAAGTAGAGCAAGAAAATGACATGCTAGGCTACTCCATAATTGCAAAAAGGGGCATGAATGGATATAGAATAACCATATGTTCAAAACATCCTTAATGAAGTATCTCAAAATATGCTTGGATCTCTCTATAGCATCAAGTTTACATGGCATAAAAATAATAGCAGAACAGGGACTAAAATCAGCAACATCACGAAGCCTAGTTTACATGCTTGTTGTACTCACCACATTGATCACAAAAATGCATGGCATACACCACTGTAATGATGGCATGATGTAGTACAAAACACATGTAGAGCTCATGCTCATAGGATGCACACATCAAACATGGAAAAAATGACAAACGAGCATGTTCTGATAACAGACAGCAGACAACATTACATAGCACTCTTGCAACGATGATTCAGACATTAATATGAGCTCAAATGAACATGGTGCAATGGGATGAAATGTAGAGCATCTCACAATTAACATTTGGACATATTACACGCACGAAACGGAGCAGTATGCATGGAGTTATGGCATGTTGAACAGGGCAACATAATGCAAATATTTCGGAGACTTAGCAGTTTTTCCAGAAAAAAACAGGATGAGCGTGGCACACTAAATTACGCTCACGGCGGGGAATAGGCGGGCTGCGCACTGCTCACCTAGCGGGCCTGGCCCAGGTCAAAGGAGGAGCGGGCCGAGGAGGCTGCCGGGCCTACGGGCCGGGGCAGGAGGCCCACCCGGGCGGCAGCGCTGGAGGCGCTTCGTCCTCCTCCCGATCCCGCCTGGATCGGGGAAGGAGAGGCGACGGCGACTGAGCCACGGCGGGGCAGCGGCCTGCGGGCGAGGGAGGGCCGGAGGAGGATGGGGAGGAGGCCGGGCGGCCAGAGGACGGCGGATCCGGGGCGCGCCTGCCCGGATCTGGCCGAGGCGAGGCCAGACGGCGACGACGAGGCGGCGGACGCGGAGCTCACCGGCGGCAGAGGCGACAGGAGGCGCGGGGCGAGGCGCGAAGCCGGCGGCGAGGGGAGGCACGCGGAGGCGGAGAGGCGGCGGGGCCGCAGGACGGGCGCAGAGGAGGCGGCGGAGCGGGGCGGCGCCGGCGGCGGCGAGTCCGACGAAGGCGGCTGCAGGCCCTGCGCGGCCCGGTTCGACCCAGGGCAGGCCGGATCTGGGCCCCGGGCGGCGGCGCGCGGTGGGATTCGGCGGCGCCCACGTGGCGACGCGGGATTGGGCACGGGGGCAGCGACGATGACGTGGCGATCACTGATTGGACGAAGCGACGTGTCCGGCGGACATGTCCGGCGCGGATGGACATGTCCGGCGGCGCGCGGTGGGATTCGGCGGCGCCCACGTGGCGACGCGGGATTGGGCATGGGGGCGGCGACGATGATGTGGCGATCACTGATTGGACGAAGCGACGTGTCTGGCGGACATGTCCGGCGCGGATGGACATGTCCGGCGGCGCGGTGGATAAGGGGCTAGGGTTTCGGGGGGATTCATCCGCGAATTTGGACGGGGAGGGCATATTTATAGTTTCTGGGAGCTAGGAGAGTCCAAATGGAGCACGGTTTTCGACCACGCGATCGTGATCGAACGGCGGAGAGCATAGAAGGGGTTAGGATGGGTTTTGGGCCAGTTTGGAAGGGGTGTTGGGCTGCAAGACAAAAGAGGCTTTTGCGGTTACCCGGTTAACCGTTGGAGTATCAAACGGACTCCAAATGGTACGAAACTTGACAGGCGGTCTACCGGTGGTGTACCAAGGCCGCTAGGCAAGACTCGGTCCATTCCGAGAATGTTTAACAGCTGCACACAAAACAAGGTCTGAGAGGGGCGACAGACGCGCGCGAGAGGTCCGGACTCCAAACGGACAACAGAGAGAACCGGGAGAACCTGAACGGATGCAAGTTTTGAAAAACATGCAGATGAAATGCAGATGATGACATAGCAAAATGCAACACGCAAGCAAATGATATGGCAACTACGACGAATAACTGGCAGACACCTGGCGCATCGAATGCGGGGCGTTACAACACTCCTCCACTAACAAGAGATCTCATCCCGAGATCTTAGGACCGAGATGGAAGAGAAAAAGGAAGAGGTGAAACAAGAACTCAAGAGAAGAAGCAAAGGCAAACCAACCTGTGGTTGAGATGGTTAGGTGGACAGTGGTATCCCCAACCCACCAGGGTTCAAATCCTGGTGCTCACATTATTCCTGGATTTATTTCAGGATTTCCGGCGATGCGCTTTCAGTGGGAGGAGACGTTCCCGTCGACGACGAGGCGCCTATGGTGGCTTCGTAAATATCAAGATGATATGCCGGCTCAGTCTCTCGGAGGTGCTCATAGGGGTAGGGTGTGCGTGTGTGCGTGTGTGCGTTCATAGGGATGAGTGTATGCGCGTGTATATGAGCGCTTGTGTGTGTACTGATGCTCAAAAAAAAGAGAAGAAGCAAAGAATCGAGAGCACTCGAGAAGAAAAGAGGAACGACGAGAATGGCGAGAATCGAAAGCTCACGGAATCAGATAGACTAAGAAACCACTCCGGTTAAAGCGAGATAAGAAACGAATAAGACTGAAAGGATTTAGGCAGCACTCCGGTTAAAACATGGAGGAATAGAACACAAGCTTCACAAGACGGGATGGCACTTGACGAGATAAACAACGCAATGCCTCCGGAAGAATTGAAAGAATGGAATGAAATGAACTTAGAAGGAAGGGTTGAACGGAGTTGTTGAGAAAATCAACAACGAAAGAATAAGCTTGATGTGGACTTATGGACAACATCTCAAAATTATGAGGTGATAACCGACCACAAGCGGAATAGATTGAATAACTGAGAAGAACGAAGGAATGCAAAGCTCCACTCCAGAAGAAAAGGAAGAATTATTTCCATTACGAGACACGAGAAGAAAAGATACTTGAACTCCACCAACAAGAACCTTGATGAAAACTTGAATAATGAATTAAATCATGAAGAACCACCATGAAGAACTCCGGTAACAAAAGGATGGTGAGATAGAATTGAAGGATGAAAAGAACAAGATTAAAGCTTGCGATGATTTAGATGGAGGTTCCGACGAGATGGTCGAGGAAATTTGAACTCCGGAAGAGAAAGATGAATCACTTGGAATCAAGAATTTATTCCTCACGAACAAACTTCGAAGGAAGGGATTACTCACTTGGATAAAATAAGAATAAGATTTATTGTATGCTTATCCTTCATCAAATTAAATTGATGACAAGCAATGGATTTTTGCATACTACTTATTCTTCTTGAAAAGGATTAAGGGGAAAATGGCGCAAAACTTGAGAAAGTCTTCATGAACCACCGGTAGGATTGGAAAGAACGAATGAATTAAAATGATAATCAAGGAAAAAGAATCTGAACGAACCACCATAAGAATTCGGAAATGACTGGTGAAAGAGAATGAATCACCGGGAAGGATTAGAAGAACAAATAAGCTTGAGGGGATTTAGATGCAAGAGAACGGGAAGAACTCGAGCTGATTAATGAACATTTGAACGAAGCGCTGGGATAAATAGAGAATGATAGCTGGAATGATGAATCTTCGGGAGAACAAGCAAGATTAAGAGGAAAACTCTTCTCCGGTCTTCAACTGACGACGAGAAACACCACCAAAATTACTGAGATACTCCGGTAGAATGAAAACCGAAGAGGTTGAGCCAACAATGAAAGAATTTGAAAGCGATCTTGGAGACGGCATGTGACTGATGAAATTCATTCTTACGTCACACTTGAAAAGAATTTAAGAATAACTCTGGGGGAATTAGAAGAGTCTAGTTAGATCCTGGGAAAAGACCTGTGGGTTAGGGCCCACTGAAGAGAAAACACCGTTGAAAAAGGATGTTGAACAGATAGATGATGCACGGGAACAATTGAAATATTTCAATGAGGTGACAACCACGAATTAATTCGAACACAGATGAATCTCCTGAGATGTCTTGAACACTCTGGAAGGATAAACTGCGAGAGGCGAACGAGCAGGGAAAACACTTAATCCAAGGAAAAGAATGTGATCAACCCGAAAAACTTGAATTGAGTCCACCGGAGAAGAAAAGAGATGAATAATGTCCACCGAGACGAGAATTCACCGGTTGAAATGATTGAGGGAAGACTGAAGAGACTTCGTACGAATGAAAATTGATGCTCAAAACAGACTCAGGCTCCGGGAAGAAGAGGGTGGGAGGGTGGGAAAACAAAGGCAACTTGGGAGGGGAAACGACGAATATCTTGAAGAAAAAACACCGGTTGAAATCATTGAGGAAAGAAAGCAAAGACTTCGCACGAGTAGGATGGATACTCGATTACGGACTCTGGTTTCGAGATGAAAAGGGGGGCGGGTGGGAAAAAGAAAACAACTGAGGATAGAGAAATAACTTCGTTGAGAGCAAACTAAGGATTGAACTTGCAAAGATGAAGAGGCTCGAGTCAACTTGACGAGAAATGCACCGGATGAAAAGAGTTGAGAACCAACGATCGGAAAACCAACTGCGTGATCCTAAAGAAGATTTGAAGGGGAAGAGAAGTAATTCAAAACACCTACGTCAAGATTCCTCACCAGAGCGACGAAGGGCTGAGGAGTAAAAAGAATTCCTACTCTCTGATGTAACTAGACTCTGAAAAAAATTATTCTAGACTCGACAACGGCCAGACTACACGATCAATCAAGGGGGCTCCTAGGGTCGGTCGAGGCTCTGATACCAACTTGTCACGCCCAATATGCGATACTATCGTAAAGAGACTCGAAGGTCCCACCAAGGATAGAACCGCATATTGAAACGCTTTTGCAAGGTGGATATCATTATTATCAACATTACATAATAGATGGGGATACATACAAGAGGCATACAATGCCACATGAATACAACATCATCATACATAAGATCAACATCCGTCTAAGGATGAATCACAAACAGAAACTCAAACGACATCCACCCTGCTAGCCCAGGCTGCCGACCTGGAACCTATCCCCTGATCGAAGAAGAAGCAGAAGAAGAACTCCAAAACAAGCAACCATCGCTCTCGCGTCGAGATCATCGCACAACCTGTACCTGCAACTGTTGTTGTAGTAATTGTGAGCCACGAGGACTCAGCAATCCCATTACCATGGGTATCAAGACTAGCAAAGCTTAATGGGAAAGGAAGGGGTAAAGTGGTGAGGTTGCAGCAGCGACTAAGCATGATATGGTGGCTAACATACGCAAATAAGAGCGAGAAGAGAGCAAACAGAACGGTCGTGAAGCTAGCAATGATCAAGAAGTGATCCTGAACTCCTACTTACGTCAAACATAACCCAAAACCGTGTTCACTTCCCGGACTCCGCCGAAAAGAGACCATGACGGCTACACACGCGGTTGATATGTTTTAATTCAGATCTGGTGTCAAGTTATCTACAACCGGACATTAACAAATTCCCATCTGCCCATAACCACGGGCACGGCTTTCGAAAGTTTATACCCTGCAGGGGTGTCCCAACTTAGCCCATGATAAGCTCTCGCGATCAATGAAGGATATACCTTCTCCCAGAAAGACCCGATCAGACTCGGAATCCCGGTTTACAAGACATTTAGACAATGGTAAAATAAGACCAGCAAAGTCGCCCGGATGTGCCGACAAATCCCGATAGGAGCTGCACATATCTCGTTCTCAGGGCACACCGGATAAGCGAAGTGTAAAGGAACCGACGTAATCCAAGTTGCCAAGGAATGGTCCCGCACGGTGTTCTAGTTTGGACCAACACTCAGTGGAGCACTGGCCCGGGGGGGGGGGGGTAAAATAAAGATGACCCTCGAGAGCGCGACTCCCAAGGGAAAAAGGGCTAGGTGAGGCAAATGGTAAAACCAAGGTTGGGCCTTGCTGGAGGAGTTTTATTCAAAGCAAACTGTCAAGGGGGTCCCATAAATCACCCAACCGCGTAAGGAACGCAAAATCCGGGAACATAACACCGGTATGACGGAAACTAGGGGCGGCAAGAGTGGAACAAAACACCAGGCATAAGGCCGAGCCTTCCACCCATTACCAAGTATATAGATGCATTAATAATAATATAAGAGATATTGTGATATCCCAACATAATCCTGTCCACCATGGAGCAATCTTCAACTTCACCTGCAACTAACAGCGCTATAAGAGGGGCTGAGCAAAGTGGTAACATAGCCAAGCAACGGTTTGCTAGGAAGGGTGTCAAAGGTTAGAGGTTCATGGCAATTTGGGAGGCTTGAAGAACAAGTGATAGGTAGCGCAACATAGCGATAGAACGAAGCAACTAGCATAGCAATGATAGTAGTGAGATCCAGGGTAGCGGTCATCTTGCCTGAAATCCCGCAAGGAAGAAGAACGAGTCCATGAAGAAGATGAAGCCACGAAGATGAGCCAAGCATAGACGAACGAATCCTCACGATCGCAACGGAAATAGAACTATCAAAAAGAAGCACACAACATAGTAAACACACCACACATGAACAAGACATGATGCACAAACAAGTATGATGCAAGACAAGACTACATGAAGCTACTCATGGCAAGAGATGATGCAAACAAGAGCAACACATCAAGGCAAGTTTAAATGAGGCCGGGAACAACATATAACAATTCCAGTAAGTCCTCATATGCAAATTTCGAAATTGGTCCAGATATGAATAAACATTATGTTTAAGTTGTTAAACAGCAAGTTAAGATGCACCAAGATGATCTACACGAGATTCTAGTCAAGTTACATATGAAGTTCATTTAATTCGGAGCTACGGCCTAGAAGATATGAGCAAAACAAGTTAAACATGGCATTGATGCAAAATGCATACAAACATCAAGCAAGCACCTCAAAACAAGGATGCAACATGATAATATGAAACTACATGCAAAATCAAGCAAGTTTCATATATAGCACACTCAAAAGGGAGCAACGGTTCAACACACACTCTATACAAGTTATAGCAACAATCTGTCCAAAACAGCAACTAGGCATATTGCAAGCATCAAAACAACATGCTACAGCACCAAACATGAGAACAAAAGGCATGGACATGATGTACAGGTAAAGCATTACAAAACATGAACACTGAGCTATCTCCAGAAATCACTAGAACATGCTCCAAAACACATGGCAAGATTGCATATTGTAACAGTTTCAGACTTTGCAGAAATAACACCAGGTTGCAATGTTTAGAGCTATGAAACAACTTGTTACAGGAACTTATAGTGGCAAACAAAGGCATGGAATGAATCTACTAATTGCATAGAACAAAAGTCCCTTACTAACCATGAGTCAAAAAGGAACAGAAAATATGATGGCCCCCATGTAAACATGGCAAGTTATATGATAGATTCCAACATGGCAGGAACAACGATAAGTAGGCATGTAGATCAGCTTGTACCACTCACCACAGATCAATACATGGCATGGCAAGGCAACCAACAGTAAGAAGACATGATTATGAAGCTAAGCATGGCAATAGCAAGTTCATAGGGTGCATGTATCACTAATAACAATCATGGTAACAACTGAACTTAATGTTAACAGGCTGACAGCAACATTATTTAGCAACTTTGAAGCAAGTTTACAACAAGCTACAGCAGGCTATAAATGCAACCAGGGGCATGGATGGATAAAGCATGACATGTGTAACAAAACATCCTTAGTCAACATCTCCAGATTATGCATAGGATTACTTGTAGCAGCAGGTTTACATAGCACCACAAAATAACAGATTCAACCTAGCAAAACAGAAACAACAAGTACACTACTTCACGAGCTCGATTCACTCACCACAAGTCATTGCATGACAAGATAAGCATAGCATCAGCAATAAGACATGTTTATGAAACTAACCAAGTCAAGAACAAGTTAATATCATGCAAGGATCAACTACAACAACCTTGGCAAAATTGAATAACATGTAAACAATCTGCGAGGAAACATTTTATAGCAAAAGTAGAGCAAGAAAATGACATGCTAGACTACTCCATAAGTATCTCAAAATATGCTTGGATCTCTCGGTAGCATCAAGTTTACATGGCATCAAAATAACAACAGAACAGGGACTAAAATCAGCAACATCACGAAGCCTAGTTTACATGCTTGTTCTAGTCACCACATTGATCGAAAAAATACATGGCATACACCATTATAAAGATGGCATGATGTAGTACGAAACACATGTACAACTCATGCTCATAGGATGCACATATCAAACATGGCAAAAATGACAAATGAGCATGTTCTGATAACAGACAGCAGACAACATTACATAGCACTCTTGCAACGATGATTCAGACATCAAGATGAGCTTAAATGAACATGGTGCAATGGAATGAAATGTAGAGCATCTCACACTGAACATTTTGACATATTACACACACGAAACGGAGCAGTATGCATGGAGTTATGGCGTGCTGAACAGGGCAACATAATGCAAATATTTCAGGGACTTGGCAGTTTTTCCGGAAAAAAACAGGATGAGCGTGGCACACTAAATTACGCTCACGGCGGGGAATAGGCAGGCTGCGCACTGCTCACCTAGCGGGCCTGGCCCAGGTTAGAGGAGGAGCGGGCCGGGGAGGCTGCCGGGCCTATGGGGCCGGGGCAGGAGGCCCACCCGGGCGGCTGCGCTGGAGGCGCGTCGTCCTCCTCCCGATCCCGCCTGGATCGGGGAAGGAGAGGCGGCGGCGATCGAGCCACGGCGGGGCGGCGGCCTGCGGGCGTGGGAGGGCCGGAGGAGGACGGGGAGGAGGCCGGGCGGCCGGAGGACGGCGGATCCGGGGCGCGCCTGCCCCGACTTTGGCCGGGGCGATGCCAGACCAGCGACGACGAGGCGGCGGACGCGGAGGTCGCCGGCGGCGAGGCGGCGAACGGCGGCAGAGGCAACAGGAGGCGCGGGGCGAGGCGGGGCGCGGTGCGAAGCCGGCGGCGAGGGGAGGCACGCGGAGGTGGAGAGGCGGCGGGGTAATATGATTGGATCTCAAAACATCCTTACTGAAGTATCTCAAAATATGATTGGATCTCTCTGTAGCATCAAGTTTACATGGCATAAAAATAACAGCAGAACAGGGACTGAAATCAGCAACATCACGAAGCCTAGTTTGCATGCTTGTTCTAGTTACCACGTTGATCAAAAAAATACATGGCATACACCCCTGTAAAGATGGCATGACATAGTCCAAAACACATGTAGAGTTCATGCTCATAAGATGTACACATCAATCATGGCAAAAATGACAAATGAGCAAGTTATAACAGTTTCAGCAGATTAACATCATGTAGCACTCTTGCAACGATGATTCAGGCATCAAGATGGACTCAAATTAACATGGTGCAATGGAATGAAATGTAGAGCATCTCATGACGAACATTTCGACATATTATGCACGCAGAACGGAGCAGTATGCATGGAGTTATGATGCGATGAACATGGCATGATAATATTAAAAAACAGGGACTTGGGGAAAAATCGAGGTCAACCTTCGGGTTGCACGGAAATCGAGGATGGCCGGAGAACTCGCCGGAGTTGGACGGGGAAGTTGCCGGGGAGGCGGATCCGGGACGGATCTCGCCGGATTCGGTCGGATCCCGGCGAGGTGTGGCTCGGGGACGCGGTCGGCAGGAGGAGGCGTGACGGCCGGGGCTGCGCCGGTGAGGGCTGGGGCGCGGAGGCGGTTCCACGGGGTGGCGACGGCGGTCGCCGGCGGGTACGACGGCGGCGCAGGCGGAGGTTGCCAGGACCGGCGGGAGGCGGGCGACGGGCGGCGCCGGTCCCTGGCGGCGCAGAGGAAGGCAGACGGCGGCAGGGCGGCGAGGAGGCGCGCCGGGGCGGCGACGGGGGCGCGCTCCGGCGCGGGAGGCGGCGGGGCGCGGAGATGGGCCACGGGGGCCAGCGGCGAGCCTGGCGGGCCGCGCGGGCGCAGCTGACCCGCGGGACAGGTGGCGGCGTCTCACTGGTCCGGGGCGGCGGCGCGGGACGTCCATTAGGCGGCGGACATGTCCGGTGGCGGCGGGGAAGATTTAGGGTTTCGGGACCCGGGATTCATCCGCGAATTTCGGGGGAGGGGGCTATTGTATAGATTCTGGGAGCTAGGAGAGTCCAAATGAGGAGCGGTTTTCGCCCACACGATCGTGATCAAATGACCGAGAGCATGGAGGGGGTTAGGATGGGTTTTGGGCCACTTTGGAGGGGGGTGCTGGGCTGGAAAGAGAAAGGGGGTTTCGGGCTACGCGGTTAACCGTTGGAGTATCAAACGACCTCCAAATGGCACGAAACTTGACAGGCGGTCTACTGGTGCTATACCAAGGCCGCTTGGCAAACCTCAGGCCATTCCGAGAACGTTTAACACCCGCACATGAAAAGAGGCAAAAGGGGGACGCTGGAGGACATAGGAGTGCCGGATTGCAAAACGGACAACAGGGAAAATGCTCGGATGCATGAGACGAACACGTATGCAATGCAATGCACATGATGACATGGCAAAATGAAACACGCAAGTAAATGACATGGCAACGATGGCGAATAACTAGCAGACACCTGGCGCATCGAATCCGGGGCATTACAGTTACGCTGAGGTGTTCCAGGCAGCGTGAGTTGTGAAACAATTCCACATTTCCTTAAGTGCATACCAAATTCGTGACTTAAATATTCTCCTCCACGATCTGATCGTAAGAACTTTATTTTCGGTCATGTTGATTCTCTACCTCATTCTGAAATTCCTTGAACTTTTCAAAGGTCTCAGACTTGTGTTTCATCAAGTAAACATACCCATATCTACTTAAGTCATCAGTGAGGGTGAGAACATAACGATAGCCACCGCGAGCCTCAACGCTCATTGGACCGCACACATCAGTATGTATAATTTCCAATAAGTTGGTTGCTCGCTCCATTTTTTCGGAGAACAGAGTCTTGGTCATTTTACCCATGAGGCGTGGTTCACACGTGTCAAATGATTCGAAATCAAGAGACTCCAAAAGTCCATCTGTATGGAGCTTCTTCATGCGTTTGACACCAATGTGACCAAGGCGGCAGTGCCACAAATATGTGGGACTATCATTATCAATCTTACATCTTTTGGTATTCACACTATGAATATGTGTAACATCACATTCGAGATTCATTAAGAATAAACCATTGACCAGCAGGGCATGACCATAAAAACATATCTCTCATATAAATAGAACAACCATTATTCTCGGATTTAAATGAGTAGCCATCTCGTATTAAACGAGATCCAGATACAATGTTCATGCTTAAAGCTGGCACTAAATAACAATTATTGAGGTTTAAAACTAATCCCGTAGGTAAATGTAGAGGTAGCATGCCGACGACGATCACATCGACCTTGGAACCATTCCCGACGCGCATCGTCACCTCATCCTTCACCAGTCTCCGCTTATTCCGCAGCTCCTGCTTTGAGTTACAAATATGAGCAACCGCACCGGTATCAAATACCCAGGAGCTACTATGAGTACTGGTAAGGTACACATCAATTACATGTATATCACATATACGTTTAGTGTTGCCGGCCTTCTTGTCCGCTAAGTATTTGGGGCAGTTCCGCTTCCAGTGACCCTTCCCTTTGCAATAAAAGCACCCAGTCTCAGGCTTGGGTCCATTCTTTGGCTTCTTCCCGGCAACTGGCTTACCGGGCGCGGCAACTCCCTTGCCGTTCTTCTTGAAGTTCTTCTTACCCTTGCCTTTCTTGAAACTAGTGGTTTTATTCACCATCAACACTTGATGCTCCTTTTTGATTTCCACCTCCGCTAATTTCAGCACTGAAAATACTTCAGGAATAGTTTTCACCATCCCTTGCATATTGTAGTTCATCACAAAGCTCTTGTAGCTAGGTGGGAGCGACTGAAGGATTCTGTCAATGACCGCCTCGTCCGGGAGGTTAATGTCCAGCTGGGACAAGCGGTTGTGCAACCCAGACATTTTGAGTATGTGCTCACTGACAGAACTATTTTCCTCCATCTTACAACTGTAGAACTTGTCAGAGACTTCATATCTCTCGACTCGGGCATGAGCTTGGAAAACCATTTTCAGCTCCTCGAACATCTCATATGCTCCGTGTTGCTCAAAACGCTTTTGGAGCCCTGGTTCTAAGCTGTAAAGCATGCCGCACTGAACGAGGGAGTAATCATCAGCACGTGACTGCCAAGCGTTCATAACATCTTGGTTCTCTAGGATGGGTGCTTCACCTAGCGGTGCTTCTAGGACATATGCTTTCTTGGCAGCTATGAGGATGATCCTCAGGTTCCGGACCCAGTCCGTATAGTTGCTGCCATCATCTTTCAGCTTGGTTTTCTCTAGGAACGCGTTGAAGTTGAGGTTGACATGAGCGTTGGCCATTTGATCTACAAGACATTTTGCAAAGGTTTTTTTAGACTAAGTTCATGATAATTAAGTTCATCTAATCAAATTATTTAATGAGAACTCCCACTCAGATTAGACATCCCTCTAGTCATCTAAGTGATACATGATCCGAGTCAACTAGGCCGTGTCCGATCATCACGTGAGACGGACTAGTCATCATCGGTGAACATCTCCATGTTGATCGTATTTTCCATACGACTCATGTTTGACCTTTCGGTCTCTTGTGTTCCGAGGCCATGTCTGTACATGCCAGGCTCATCAAGTTAACCTAAGTGTTTATGCATGTGTAAATCTGTCTTACACCCGTTGTATGTGAACGTTAGAATCTATCACACCCGATCATCATGTGGTGCTTCGAAACAACGAACTTTCACAACGGCGCACAGTTAGGGGGAACACTTTCTTGAAATTATTATGAGGGATCATCTTATTTACTACCGTCGTTCTAAGCAAATAAGATGCAAAAACATGATAAACATCACATGCAATCAAATAGTGACATGATATGACCAATATCATATTGCTCCTTTGATCTCCATCTTCGGGGTGCCATGATCATCTTCGTCACCGACATGACACCATGATCTCCATCATCATGATCTCCATCATCATGATCTTCATCATTGTGTCTCCATGAAGTTGTTCGCCAACTATTACTTCTACTACTATGGCTAACGGTTTAGCAATAAAGTAAAGTAATTACATGGCGTTTATTCATTGACACGCAGGTCATACAATAATTAAGACAACTCCTATGGCTCCTGCCGGTTGTCATACTCATCGACATGCAAGTCGTGATTCCTATTACAAGAACATGATCTCATACATCATATATATATATATATATATATCATTCATCACAACCTTTTGGCCATATCACATCACAAGGCATATGCTGCAAAAACAAGTTAGACGTCCTATAATTGTTGTTGCATGTTTTTACGTGGCTGCAATAGGGTTTTAGCAAGAACATTTCGTACCTACGTAAAAGCCACAATGTGATATGCCAATTTCTATTTACCCTTCATAAGGAACCTTTTCATTGAATCCGATCCGACTAAAGTGGGAGAGACAGCCACCCGCTAGCCACCTTATGCAACTAGTGCATGTCAGTCGGTAGAACCTGTCTCACGTAAGCGTACGTGTAAGGTCAGTCCGGGCCGCTTCATCCCACGATGCCGCCGAAACAAGATAAGACTAGTAGTGGCAAGAAAATTGACAACATCTACGCCCATAACAAATTTGTGTTCTACTCGTGCAAAGAAACTACACATAGACCTAGCTCATGATGCCACTGTTGGGGAACGTTGCAGAAAATAAAAAATTTCTACGCTTCACCAAGATCAATCTATGGAGTCATCTAGCAACGAGAGAGAGGAGTGCATCTACATACCCTTGTAGATCGCAAGCGGAAGTGTTCAAGAGAATGGGGTTGAGGGAGTCGTACTCGTCGTGATTAAAATCACCGAAGATCCTAGTGCTGAACGGACAACACCTCCGCGTTCAACACACGTACGGTTGGGAAGACGTCTACTCCTTCTTGATCCAGCAAGGGGAAAGGAGAGGTTGATGGAGATCCAGCAGCACAACGGCGTGGTGGTGGAAGCAGCGGCGATCTCGGCAGGGCTTCGCCAAGCTCAGCGAGAGGGAGAGGTGGTACGGGGGGAGAGGGAGGCGCCAGGGACTAGGGTGCGGCTGCCCTCCCTCCCCCCTCTTTATATAGGGGGCCTAGGGGGTGCACCGGCCCCTAGAGATCCCATGTCAAGGGGGGAGGGGCTAGGGGGGGGGGACTTGCCCCCCAAGTCAAGTGGGGCGCCCCCCACCCCTAGGGTTTCCAACCCTAGGCGCAGGGGAGGCCCAAGGTGTCACGCCCAATATGCGATACTATCCTAAAGAGACTCAAAGGTCCCACCAAGGATAGAACCGCATATTGAAACGCTTTTGCAAGGTGGATATCATTACATCAACATTACATAATAGATGGGGATACATACAAGAGGCATACAATGCCACACGAATACAACATCATCATACATAAGATCAACATCCGTCTAAGGATGAATCACAAACAGAAACTCAAACGACATCCACCCTGCTAGCCCAGGCTGCCGACCTGGAACCTATCCCCTGGTCGAAGAAGAAGCAGAAGAAGAACTCCAAAACAAGCAACCATCACTCTCGCGTCAAGATCATCGCACATCCTGTACCTGCAACTGTTGTTGTAGTAATCTGTGAGCCACGTGGACTCAGCAATCCCATTACCATGGGTATCAAGACTAGCAAAGCTTAATGGGAAAGGAAGGGGTAAAGTGGTGAGGTTGCAGCAGCGACTAAGCATGATATGGTGGCTAACATACGCAAATAAGAGCGAGAAGAGAAGCAAAGGAACGGTCGTGAAGCTAGCAATGATCAAGAAGTGATCCTGAACTCCTACTTACGTCAAACATAACCCAAATCCGTGTTCACTTCCTGGACTCCGCCGAAAAGAGACCATCACGGCTACACACGCGGTTGATGCGTTTTAATTCGGATCTGGTGTCAAGTTATCTACAACCGGACATTAAAAAATTCCCATCTGCCCATAACCGTGGGCACGGCTTTCGAAAGATTATACCCTGCAGGGGTGTCCCAACTTAGCCCATGATAAGCTCTTGCGATCAACGAAGGATATACCTTCTCCCAGAAAGACCCGATCAGACTCGGAATCCCGGTTTACAAGACATTTCACAATGGTAAAACAAGACCAGCAAAGCCGCCCGGATGTGCCGACAAATCCCGATAGGAGCTGCACATATCTCGTTCTCAGGGCACACCGGATAAGCGAAGCGTACCGGAACCGACGTAATCCAAGTTGCCAAGGAATAGTCCCGCACGGTGCTCTAGTTTGGACCAACATTCGGAGGAGCACTGGCCCGGGGGGGGGGTAAAATAAAGATGACCCTCGAGAGCGCGACTCCCAAGGGAAAAAGGGCTAGGTGAGGCAAATGGTAAAACCAAGGTTGGGCCTTGCTGGAGGAGTTTTATTCAAAGCGAACTGTCAAGGGGGTCCCATAAATCACCCAACCGCGTAAGGAACGCAAAATCCGGGAACATAACACTGGTATGACGGAAACTAGGGGCGGCAAGAGTGGAACAAAACACCAGGCATAAGGCCGAGCCTTCCACCCTTTACCAAGTATATAGATGCATTAATAATAATATAAGAGATATTGTGATATCCCAACATAATCCTGTCCACCATGGAGCAATCTTCAACTTCACCTGCAACTAACAAGGCTATAAGAGGGGCTGAGCAAAGCGGTAACATAGCCAAGCAACGGTTTGCTAGGAAGGGTGTCAAAGGTTAGAGGTTCATGGCAATTTGGGAGGCTTGAAGAACAAGTGATAGGTAGCGCAGCATAGTGATAGAACGAAGCAACTAGCATAGCAATGATAGTAGTGAGATCCAGGGTAGTGGTCATCTTGCCTGAAATCCCGCAAGGAAGAAGAACGAGTCCATGAAGAAGATGAAGCCACGAAGATGAGCCAAGCGTAGACGAACGAATCCTCACGATCGCAACGGAAACATGAACTATCGAAAAGAAGCACACAACATAGTAAACACACGACACATGAACAAGACATGATGCACAAAGTATGATGCAAGACAAGACTACATGAAGCTACTCATGGCAACAGATGATGCAAACAAGAGCAACACATCAAGGCAAGTTTAAATGAGGCCGGGAACAACATATAACAATTCCGGTAAGTCCTCATATGCAAATTTCGAAATTGGTCCAGATCTGAATAAACATTATGTTTAATTTGTTAAACAGCAAGTTAAGATGCACCAAGATGATCTACACGAGATTCTAGTTAAGTTACATATAAAGTTCATTTAATTCGGAGCTACGGCCTAGAAGATATGAGCAAAACAAGTTAAACATGGCATTGATGCAAAATGGATACAAACATCAAGCAAGCACCTCAAAACAAGGATGCAACATGATAATATGAAACTACATGAAAAATCAAGCAAGTTTCATATAGAGCACACTCAAAATGGAGCAACGGTTCAACACATACACTCTATACAAGTTTAAAGGACAAGCTGTCCAAAACAGCAACTAGGCATCTTGCAAGCATCAAAACAACATGCTACAGGACCTCAACAACAAAACAAAAGGCATGGGCATGATGTACAGGTAAAGCATAACACAACATGAACACTGAGCTATCTCCAGAAATCAATAGAACATGCTCAAACACACATGGCAAGATTGCAAATAATAACAGTTTAGACTTTGCAGAAAATAACATCAGGTTGCAATGTTTAGAGGTATCAAACAACATGTAACAGGAACTTATCATGGCAAACAAAGGCATGGAATGAATCTACTAATTGCATAGAACAAAAGTTCCTTACTGACCATGAGTCAAAAAGGAACAGAAAATATGGTGGCACCCATGTAAACATGGCAAGTTATATGACAGATTCCAACATGGCAGGAACAACGATAAGTAGGCATGTAGATGAGCTTGTACCACTCACCACAGAGCAATACATGGCATGGCAAGGCAACCAACAGTAATAAGACATGATTATGAAGCTAAGCATGGCAAGAGCAAATTCATAGGGTGCATGTATCACTAACAACAATCATGGTAACAACTGACTTTAATGTTAACAGGCTGACAACAACATTATTTAGCAACTTTGGAGCAAGTTTACAACAAGCTACAGCAGGCTATAAATGCAACCAGGGGCATGGATGGATAAAGCATGACATGTATAACAAAACATCCTTAGTGAACATCTCCAGATTATACATAGGATTACTTGTAGCAGCAGGTTTACATAGCACCACAAAATAACAGATTCAGCCTAGCAAAACAGCAACAGCAAGTACACTACTTTACGAGCTCGATTCACTCACCACAAGTCATTGCATGACAAGATAAGCATAGCATAAGCAATAAGACATGTTTATGAAACTAACCAAGGCAATAACAAGTTAATATCATGCAAGGATCAACTACAACAACCTTGGCAAAATTGAATAACATGTAAACAATCTGCCAGGAAACATTTTATAGCAAAAGTAGAGCAAGAAAATGACATGCTAGGCTACTCCATAATTGCAAAAAGGGGCATGAATGGATATAGAATAACCATATGTTCAAAACATCCTTAATGAAGTATCTCAAAATATGCTTGGATCTCTCTATATCATCAAGTTTACATGGCATAAAAATAATAGCAGAACAGGGACTAAAATCAGCAACATCACGAAGCCTAGTTTACATGCTTGTTGTACTCACCACATTGATCACAAAAATGCATGGTATACACCACTATAATGATGGCATGATGTAGTACAAAACACATGTAGAGCTCATGCTCATAGGATGCACACATCAAACATGGAAAAAATGACAAATGAGCATGTTCTGATAACAGACAGCAGACAACATTACATAGCACTCTTGCAATGATGATTCAGACATTAATATGAGCTCAAATGAACATGGTGCAATGGAATGAAATGTAGAGCATCTCACAATTAACATTTGGACATATTGCACGCACGAAACGGAGCAGTATGCATGGAGTTATGGCATGTTGAACAGGGCAACATAATGCAAATATTTCGGAGACTTAGCAGTTTTTCCGGAAAAAAACAGGATGAGCGTGGCACACTAAATTACGCTCACGGCGGGGAATAGGCGGGCTGCGAACTGCTCACCTAGCGGGCCTGGCCCAGGTCAAATGAGGAGCGGGCCGAGGAGGCTGCCGGGCCTATGGGGACGGGGCAGGAGGCCCACCCGGGCGGCAGCGCTGGAGGCGCTTCGTCCTCCTCCCGATCCCGCCTGGATCTGGGAAAGAGAGGCGACGGCGACTGAGCCACGGCGGGGCAGCGGCCTGCGGGCGAGGGAGGGCCGAAGGAGGATGGGGAGGAGGCCGGGCGGCCGGAGGACGGCGGATCCGGGGCGCGCCTGCCCGGATCTGGCCGAGGCGAGGCCAGACGGCGACGACGAGGCGGCGGACGCGGAGCTCACCGGCGGCAGAGGCGACAGGAGGCGCGGGGCGAGGCGCGAAGCCGGCGGCGAGGGGAGGCACGCGGAGGCGGAGAGGCGGCGGGGCCGCAGGACGGGCGCAGAGGAGGCGGCGGAGCGGTGCGGCGCCGACGGCGGCGAGTCCGACGAAGGCGGCTGCAGGCCCGGCGCGGTCCGGTTCGACCCAGGGCAGGCCGGATCTGGGCCCCGGGCGGCGGCACGCGGTGGGATTCGGCGGCGCCCACGTGGCGACGCGGGATTGGGCACGGGGGCAGCGACGATGACGTGGCGATCACTGATTGGACGAAGCGACGTGTCCGGCGGACATGTCCGGCGCGGATGGACATGTCCGGCGGCGCGCGGTGGGATTCGGCGGCGCCCACGTGGCGACGCGGGATTGGGCACGGGGGCGGCGACGATGATGTGGCGATCACTGATTGGACGAAGCGACGTGTCTGGCGGACATGTCTGGCGCGGATGGACATGTCCGGCGGCGCGGTGGAGAAGGGGCTAGGGTTTCGGGGGGATTCATCCGCGAATTTGGACGGGGAGGGCATATTTATAGTTTCTGGGAGCTAGGAGAGTCCAAATGGAGCACGGTTTTCGACCACACGATCGTGATCGAACGGCGGAGAGCATAGAAGGGGTTAGGATGGGTTTTGGGCCAGTTTGGAAGGGGTGTTGGGCTGCAAGACAAAAGAGGCTTTTGCGGATACCCGGTTAACCGTTGGAGTATCAAATGGACTCCAAATGGTACGAAACTTGACAGGCGGTCTACCGGTGGTGTACCAAGGCCGCTAGGCAAGACTCGGTCCATTCCGAGAAGGTTTAACAGCTGCACACAAAACAAGGTCTGAGAGGGGCGACAGACGCGCGCGAGAGGTCCGGACTCCAAACGGACAACGGAGAGAACCGGGAGAACCCGAACGGATGCAAGTTTTGAAAAACATGCAGATGAAATGCAGATGATGACATAGCAAAATGCAACACGCAAGCAAATGATATGGCAACTACGACGAATAACTGGCAGACACCTGGCGCATCGAATCCGGGGCGTTACAACACTCCTCCACTAACAAGAGATCTCGTCCCGAGATCTTAGGACCGAGACGGAAGAGAAAAAGGAAGAGGTGAAACAAGAACTCAAGAGAAGAAGCAAAGGCGAACCAACCTGTGGTTGAGATGGTTAGGTGGAAAGTGGTATCCCCAACCCACCAGGGTTCAAATCCTGGTGCTCACATTATTCCTGGATTTATTTCAGGATTTCCGGCGATGCGCTTTCAGTGGGAGGAGACGTTCCCGTCGACGACGAGGCGCCTATGGTGGCTTCGTAAATATCAAGATGATATGCCGGCTCAGTCTCTCGGAGGTGCTCATAGGGGTAGGGTGTGCGTGTGTGCGTGTGTGCGTTCATAGGGGTGAGTGTATGCGCGTGTATATGAGCGCTTGTGTGTGTACTGATGCTCAAAAAAAAGAGAAGAAGCAAAGAATCGAGAGCACTCGAGAAGAAAAGAGGAACGACGAGAATGGCGAGAATCGAAAGCTCACGGAATCAGATAGACTAAGAAACCACTCCGGTTAAAACGAGATAAGAAACGAATAAGACTGAAAGGATTTAGGCAGCACTTCGGTTAAAACATGGAGGAATAGAACACAAGCTTCACAAGACGGGATGGCACTTGACGAGATAAACAACGCAATGCCTCCGGAAGAATTGAAAGAATGGAATGAAATGAACTTAGAAGGAAGGGTTGAACGGAGTTGTTGAGAAAATCAACAACGAAAGAATAAGCTTGATGTGGACTTATGGACAACATCTCAAAATTATGAGGTGATAACCGACCACAAGCGGAATAGATTGAATAACTGAGAAGAACGAAGGAATGCAAAGCTCCACTCCAGAAGAAAAGGAAGAATTATTTCCATTACGAGACGCGAGAAGAAAAGATACTTGAACTCCACCAACAAGAACCTTGATGAAAACTTGAATAATGAATTAAATCATGAAGAACCACCATGAAGAACTCCGGTAACAAAAGGATGGTGAGATAGAATTGAAGGATGAAAAGAATAAGATTAAAGCTTGTGATGATTTAGATGGAGGTTCCGACGAGATGGTCGAGGAAATTTGAACTCCGGAATAGAAAGATGAATCACTTGGAATCAAGAATTTATTCCTCACGAACAAACTTCGAAGGAAGGGATATTCACTTGGATAAAATAAGAATAAGATTTATTGTATGCTTATCCTTCATCAAATTAAATTGATGACAAGCAATGGATTTTTGTATACTACTTATTCTTCTTGAAAAGGATTAAGGGGAAAATGGCGCAAAACTTGAGAAAGTCTTCATGAACCACCGGTAGGATTGGAAAGAACGAATGAATTAAAATGCTAATCAAGGAAAAAGAATCTGAACGAACCACCATAAGAATTCGGAAATGACTGGTGAAAGAGAATGAATCACCGGGAAGGATTAGAAGAACAAATAAGCTTGAGGGGATTTAGATGCAAGAGAACGGGAAGAACTCGAGCTGATTAATGAACATTTGAACGAAGCGCTGGGATAAATAGAGAATGATAGCTGGAATGATGAATCTTCGGGAGAACAAGCAAGATTAAGAGGAAAACTCTTCTTCGGTCTTCAACTGACGACGAGAAACACCACCAAAATTACTGAGATACTCCGGTAGAATGAAAACCGAAGAGGTTGAGCCAACAATGAAAGAATTTGAAAGCGATCTTGGAGACGGCATGTGACTGATGAAATTCATTCTTACGTCACACTTGAAAAGAATTTAAGAATAACTCTGGGGGAATTAGAAGAGTCTAGTTAGATCCTGGGAAAAGACCTGTGGGTTAGGGCCCACTGAAGAGAAAACACCGTTGAAAAAGGATGTTGAACAGATAGATGATGCACGGGAACAATTGAAATATTTGAATGAGGTGACAACCACGAATTAATTCGAACACAGATGAATCTCCTGAGATGTCTTGAACACTCTGGAAGGATAAACTGCGAGAGGGGAACGAGCAGGGAAAACACTTAATCCAAGGAAAAGAATGTGATCAACCCGAAAAACTTGAATTGAGTCCACCGGAGAAGAAAAGAGATGAATAATGTCCACCGAGACGAGAATTCACCGGTTGAAATGATTGAGGGAAGACTGAAGAGACTTCGTACGAATGAAAATTGATGCTCGAAACAGACTCGGGCTCCGGGAAGAAGAGGGTGGGAGGGTGGGAAAACAAAGGCAACTTGGGAGGGGAAATGACGAATATCTTGAAGAAAAAACACCGGTTGAAATCATTGAGGAAAGAAAGTAAAGACTTCGCACGAGTAGGATGGATACTCGATTACGGACTCTGGTTCCGAGATGAAAAGGGGGGGCGGGTGGGAAAAAGAAAACAACTGAGGATAGAGAAATAACTTCGTTGAGAGCAAACTAAGGATTGAACTTGCAAAGATGAAGAGGCTCGAGTCAACTTGACGAGAAATGCACCAGATGAAAAGAGTTGAGAACCAACGATCGGAAAACCAACTGCGTGATCCTAAAGAAGATTTGAAGGGGAAGAGAAGTAATTCAAAACACCTACGTCAAGATTCCTCACCAGAGCGACGAAGGGCTGAGGAGTAAAAAGAATTCCTACTCTCTGATGTAACTAGACTCTGAAAAAAATTATTCTAGACTCGACAACGGCCAGACTACACGATCAATCAAGGGGGCTCCTAGGGTCGGTCGAGGCTCTGATACCAACTTGTCACGCCCAATATGCGATACTATCGTAAAGAGACTCGAAGGTCCCACCAAGGATAGAACCGCATATTGAAACGCTTTTGCAAGGTGGATATCATTATTATCAACATTACATAATAGATGGGGATACATACAAGAGGCATACAATGCCACATGAATACAACATCATCATACATAAGATCAACATCCGTCTAAGGATGAATCACAAACAGAAACTCAAACGACATCCACCCTGCTAGCCCAGGCTGCTGACCTGGAACCTATCCCCTGATCGAAGAAGAAGCAGAAGAAGAACTCCAAAACAAGCAACCATCGCTCTCGCGTCGAGATCATCGCACAACCTGTACCTGCAACTGTTGTTGTAGTAATTGTGAGCCACGAGGACTCAGCAATCCCATTACCATGGGTATCAAGACTAGCAAAGCTTAATGGGAAAGGAAGGGGTAAAGTGGTGAGGTTGCAGCAGCGACTAAGCATGATATGGTGGCTAACATACGCAAATAAGAGCGAGAAGAGAGCAAACAGAACGGTCGTGAAGCTAGCAATGATCAAGAAGTGATCCTGAACTCCTACTTACGTCAAACATAACCCAAAACCGTGTTCACTTCCCGGACTCCGCCGAAAAGAGACCATGACGGCTACACACGCGGTTGATATGTTTTAATTCAGATCTGGTGTCAAGTTATCTACAACCGGACATTAACAAATTCCCATCTGCCCATAACCACGGGCACGGCTTTCGAAAGTTTATACCCTGCAGTGGTGTCCCAACTTAGCCCATGATAAGCTCTCGCGATCAATGAAGGATATACCTTCTCCCAGAAAGACCCGATCAGACTCGGAATCCCGGTTTACAAGACATTTAGACAATGGTAAAATAAGACCAGCAAAGTCGCCCGGATGTGCCGACAAATCCCGATAGGAGCTGCACATATCTCGTTCTCAGGGCACACCGGATAAGCGAAGTGTACAGGAACCAACGTAATCCAAGTTGCCAAGGAATGGTCCCGCACGGTGTTCTAGTTTGGACCAACACTCAGAGGAGCACTGGCCCGGGGGGGGGGGGTAAAATAAAGATGACCCTCGAGAGCGCGACTCCCAAGGGAAAAAGGGCTAGGTGAGGCAAATGGTAAAACCAAGGTTGGGCCTTGCTGGAGGAGTTTTATTCAAAGCAAACTGTCAAGGGGGTCCCATAAATCACCCAACCGCGTAAGGAACGCAAAATCCGGGAACATAACACCGGTATGATGGAAACTAGGGGCGGCAAGAGTGGAACAAAACACCAGGCATAAGGCCGAGCCTTCCACCCATTACCAAGTATATAGATGCATTAATAATAATATAAGAGATATTGTGATATCCCAACATAATCCTGTCCACCATGGAGCAATCTTCAACTTCACCTGCAACTAACATCGCTATAAGAGGGGCTGAGCAAAGTGGTAACATAGCCAAGCAACGGTTTGCTAGGAAGGGTGTCAAAGGTTAGAGGTTCATGGCAATTTGGGAGGCTTGAAGAACAAGTGATAGGTAGCGCAACATAGCGATAGAACGAAGCAACTAGCATAGCAATGATAGTAGTGAGATCCAGGGTAGCGGTCATCTTGCCTGAAATCCCGCAAGGAAGAAGAACGAGTCCATGAAGAAGATGAAGCCACGAAGATGAGCCAAGCATAGACGAACGAATCCTCACGATCGCAACGGAAATAGAACTATCAAAAAGAAGCACACAACATAGTAAACACACCACACATGAACAAGACATGATGCACAAACAAGTATGATGCAAGACAAGACTACATGAAGCTACTCATGGCAAGAGATGATGCAAACAAGAGCAACACATCAAGGCAAGTTTAAATGAGGCCGGGAACAACATATAACAATTCCGGTAAGTCCTCATATGCAAATTTCGAAATTGGTCCAGATATGAATAAACATTATGTTTAAGTTGTTAAACAGCAAGTTAAGATGCACCAAGATGATCTACACGAGATTCTAGTCAAGTTACATATGAAGTTCATTTAATTCGGAGCTACGGCCTAGAAGATATGAGCAAAACAAGTTAAACATGGCATTGATGCAAAATGCATACAAACATCAAGCAAGCACCTCAAAACAAGGATGCAACATGATAATATTAAACTACATGCAAAATCAAGCAAGTTTCATATATAGCACACTCAAAAGGGAGCAATGGTTCAACACACACTCTATACAAGTTATAGCAACAATCTCTCCAAAACAGCAACTAGGCATATTGCAAGCATCAAAACAACATGCTACAGCACCAAACATGAGAACAAAAGGCATGGACATGATGTACAGGTAAAGCATTACAAAACATGAACACTGAGCTATCTCCAGAAATCACTAGAACATGCTCCAAAACACATGGCAAGATTGCATATTGTAACAGTTTCAGACTTTGCAGAAATAACATCAGGTTGCAATGTTTAGAGCTATCAAACAACTTGTTACAGGAACTTATAGTGGCAAACAAAGGCATGGAATGAATCTACTAATTGCATAGAACAAAAGTCCCTTACTAACCATGAGTCAAAAAGGAACAGAAAATATGATGGCCCCCATGTAAACATGGCAAGTTATATGATAGATTCCAACATGGCAGGAACAACGATAAGTAGGCATGTAGATCAGCTTGTACCACTCACCACAGATCAATACATGGCATGGCAAGGCAACCAACAGTAAGAAGACATGATTATGAAGCTAAGCATGGCAATAGCAAGTTCATAGGGTGCATGTATCACTAACAACAATCATGGTAACAACTGAACTTAATGTTAACAGGCTGACAGCAACATTATTTAGCAACTTTGAAGCAAGTTTACAACAAGCTACAGCAGGCTATAAATGCAACCAGGGGCATGGATGGATAAAGCATGACATGTGTAACAAAACATCCTTAGTCAACATCTCCAGATTATGCATAGGATTACTTGTAGCAGCAGGTTTACATAGCACCACAAAATAACAGATTCAACCTAGCAAAACAGAAACAACAAGTACACTACTTCACGAGCTCGATTCACTCACCACAAGTCATTGCATGACAAGATAAGCATAGCATCAGCAATAAGACATGTTTATGAAACTAACCAAGTCAAGAACAAGTTAATATCATGCAAGGATCAACTACAACAACCTTGGCAAAATTGAATAACATGTAAACAATCTGCGAGGAAACATTTTATAGCAAAAGTAGAGCAAGAAAATGACATGCTAGACTACTCCATAAGTATCTCAAAATATGCTTGGATCTCTCGGTAGCATCAAGTTTACATGGCCTCAAAATAACAGCAGAACAGGGACTAAAATCAGCAACATCACGAAGCCTAGTTTACATGCTTGTTCTAGTCACCACATTGATCGAAAAAATACATGGAATACACCATTATAAAGATGGCATGATGTAGTACAAAACACATGTACAGCTCATGCTCATAGGATGCACATATCAAACATGGCAAAAATGACAAATGAGCATGTTCTGATAACAGACAGCAGACAACATTACATAGCACTCTTGCAACGATGATTCAGACATCAAGATGAGCTTAAATGAACATGGTGCAATGGAATGAAATGTAGAGCATCTCACACTGAACATTTTGACATATTACACACACGAAACGGAGCAGTATGCATGGAGTTATGGCATGCTGAACAGGGCAACATAATGCAAATATTTCAGGGACTTGGCAGTTTTTCCGGAAAAAAACAGGATGAGCGTGGCACACTAAATTACGCTCACGGCGGGGAATAGGCAGGCTGCGCACTGCTCACCTAGCGGGCCTGGCCCAGGTTAGAGGAGGAGCGGGCCGGGGAGGCTGCCGGGCCTACGGGGCCGGGGCAGGAGGCCCACCCGGGCGGCGGCGCTGGAGGCGCGTCGTCCTCCTCCCGATCCCGCCTGGATCGGGGAAGGAGAGGTGGCGGCGATCGAGCCACGGCGGGGTGGCGGCCTGCGGGCGTGGGAGGGCCGGAGGAGGACGGGGAGGAGGCCGGCCGGCCGGAGGACGGCGGATCCGGGGCGCTCCTGCCCGACTTTGGCCGGGGCGATGCCAGACAGCGACGACGAGGCGGCGGACGCGGAGCTCGCCGGCGGCGAGGCGGCGAACGGTGGCAGAGGCAACAGGAGGCGCGGGGCGAGGCGGGGCGCGACGCGAAGCCGGCGGCGAGGGGAGGCACGCGGAGGTGGAGAGGCGGCGGGGCCGCAGGACGGCCGCAGAGGAGGCGGCGAAGCGGGGCGGCGCTGGCGGCGGCGAGTCCGGCGACGTCGGCTGCGGGCCCGGCACGACGCGGTTCGACCCGGGGCGGGCCGGATCTGGGCCCCGGGAGGCAGTGCGCGGTGGGATTCGGCGGCGCCCACGTGGCGACGCGTGATTGGGCGCGGGGGCGGCGACGATGACGTGGCGATCGCTGATTGGACGAAGCGACGTGTCCGGCGGACATGTCCGGCGCGGATGGACATGTCCGACGGCGCGGTGGAGAAGGGGCTAGGGTTTCGGGGGGATTCATCCGCGAATTTGGACGGGGAGGGCATATTTATAGTTTCTGGGAGCTAGGAGAGTCCAAATGGAGCACGGTTTTCGGCCACACGATCGTGAGCGAACGGCGGAGAGCATGGAGGGGGTTAGGATGGGTTTTGGGCCAGTTTGGAAGGGGAGTTGGGCTGCAAGACAAAAGAGGCTTTTGCGGTTACCCGGTTAATCGTTGGAGTATCAAACGGACTCCAAATGGTACGAAACTTGACAGGCGGTCTACCGGTGGTGTACCAAGGCCGCTAGGCAAGACTTGGTCCATTCCGAGAAGGTTTAACACCCGCACACGAAACAAGGTCTGAGAGGGGCGACGGACGCGTGCGAGAGGTCTGGACTCTGAACGGACAACGGAGAGAACCGGGAGAACCCGAACGGATGCAAGTTTTGAAAAACATGCAGATGAAATGCAGATGATGACATGGCAAAATGCAACACGCAAGCAAATGACATGACAACTACGGCGAATAACTGACAGACACCCGGCGCATCGAATCCGGGGCGTTACAACAGCGCGTGCACCAGCCCACCTGGGGCTGGTTCCCTTCCCACTTTAGCCCATGTGGCCCTCCGGGATAGGTGGCCCCACCCGGTGGACCCCCGGGACCCTTCCGGTGGTCCCGGTACAATACCGGTGAACCCCAAAACTTTCCCGGTGGCCGAAACTGGACTTCCTATATACAATTCTTCACCTCCAGACCATTCCGGAACTCCTCGTGACGTCCGGGTTCTCATCCGGGACTCCGAACAACTTTCGGGTTACCACATACTAATATCTCTACAACCCTAGCGTCACCGAACCTTAAGTGTGTAGACCCTACGGGTTCGGGAATCATGTAGACATGACCGAGACAGCTCTCCAGCCAATAACCAACAATGGGATCTGGCTACCCATGTTGGCTCCCACATGTTCCACGATGATCTCATCGAATGAACCACGATGTCGAGGATTCAAGTAATCCCGTATACAATTCCCTTTGTCAATCAGTACGTTACTTGCCCGAGATTCGATCGTCTATATCCCAATACCTCATTCAATCTCGTTACCGGCAAGTCACTTTACTCGTACCGTAATGCATGATCCCGTGACCAAACACTTGGTCACATTGAGCTCATTATGATGATGCATTACCGACTGGGCCCAGAGATACCCCTCCGTCATACGGAGTGACAAATCCCAGTCTCGATCCATGTCAACTCAACAGATACTTTCGGGGATACCCGTAGTATACCTTTATAGTCATCCAGTCACGTTGTGACGTTTGATACACCCAAAGCAGTCCTACGGTATCCGGGAGTTACACGATCTCATGGTCTAAGGAAATGATACTTGACATTAGAAAAGCTCTAGCAAATGAACTACACGATCTTGTGTTATGCTTAGGATTGGGTCTTGTCCATCACATCATTCTCCTAATGATGTGATCCCGTTATCAATGACATCCAATGTCCATAGTCAGGAAACCATGACTATTTGTTGATCAACGAGCTAGTCAACTAGAGGCTCACTAGGGACATGTTGTGGTCTATGTATTCACACATGTATTACGATTTCCGGATAACACAATTATAGCATGAATAATAGACAATTATCATGAACAAGGAAATATAATAATAATCATTTTATTATTGCCACTAGGGCATATTTCCAACACTTGCAACAGGAGAGGTCCAAACATCACTATGAATTAACTCAAATGGGTATGATGCAACATGCGAGGAAGTGCTAAAAGGAAGACGAACATGTTTGCTGAGACGAAAAACATGACAAGTGTGATCGTCGATCTTATTACACGTGAATGAAAGACTCCGAATATTATGATGAAGAGTGTCGGTGTTGGGATGACCGAGACGAGCATGCCAAAGGTCCACTCCGGCGGAAAGCGCCATGAGTGGAGCAACGGAGGAGGTGGATGAGTGGACCGGGTAGAGCTCGTCGGGGCTGTCACATCGGTGTAGCACCATCCGGGTACGAGCATCCTTAACAGAAAAGCCAAACATGTCAAATTCAATGATAACAGGATTTTCACGTGTAAGAGAACGAATGGAAACAAGATTTTTAATGATGTCAGGAGAGACAAGTACATTAGAAAGATATAATGGCATGGAGTTAGAAGGAAAAGCAGCATGGCCGACATGAGTAATAGGCATGGAAGAACCGTCATCCACGGTAATGCGAGCAGCGGTGTGAACAGGGTGAGCGGCAAGAAGGTTACCGGGGTTGGCGGCCATGTGAGCCGTGGCTCCGATGTCCATATACCAGTCGCCACCGCTAGTGTACTGCTGCGGCGTGGGGGCGGTGTGGAGGGCCGCTAGGAGCGTGGGGTGAAGGAAATATGCCCTAGAGGCAATAATAAAGTTATTATTTATTTCCTTATTTCATGATAAATGTTTATTATTCATGCTAGAATTGTATTAACCGGAAACATAATACATGTGTGAATACATAGACAAACAAAGTGTCACTAGTATGCCTCTACTTGACTAGCTCGTTGATCAAAGATGGTTATGTTTCCTAGCCATAGACATGAGTCGTCATTTGATTAACGGGATCACATCATTAGGAGAATGATGTGATTGACATGACCCATTCGGTTAGCTTAGCACACAATCGTTTAGTATGTTGCTGTTGCTTTCTTCATGACTTATACATGTTCCTATGACTATGAGATTATGCAACTCCCGTTTACCGGAGGAACACTTTGTGTGCTACCGAACGTCACAACGTAAATGGGTGATTATAAAGGTGCTCTATAGGTGTCTCCGAAGGTACATGTTGGGTTGGCGTATTTCGAGATTAGATTTATCACTCCGATTGTCGGAGAGGTATCTCTGGGCCCTCTCGGTAGTACAATTCACTTAAGCCTTGCAAGCATTGCAACTAATGAGTTAGTTGCGGGATGATGTATTACGGAACGAGTAAAGAGACTTGCCGGTAACGAGATTGAACTAGGTATTGAGATACCGACGATCGAATCTTGGGCAAGTAACATACCGATGACAAAGGGAACAATGTATGTTGTTATGCAGTATGACCGATAAAGATCTTTGTAGAATATGTGGGAGCCAATATGAGCATCCAGGTTCTGCTATTGGTTATTGACCGGAAACATGTTTCGGTCATGTCTACATTGTTCTCCAACCCGTAGGGTCCACACGCTTAAGGTTTCGATGACAGTTATATTATGAGTTTATGAGTTTTGACGTACCGAAGGAGTTCAGAGTCCCGGGTGAGACCGGGGACATGAAGAGGAGTCTCAAAATGGTCGAGACGTAAAGATCGATATATTGGACGACTATATTCGGACTTCGGAAAGGTTCCGAGTGATTCGGGTATTTTTCGGAGTACCGGAGAGTTAAGGGAATTCGTATTGGGCCTTAATGGGCCATACGGGAAAGGAGAGAAAGGCCTCAAAGGTTGGCCGCACCCCTCCCCATGAACTAGTACGAATTGGACTAGGGAAGGGGGGTGCACCCTTCCTTCCTTCTCCTTCTCATTTCCCTTTCTCCTATTCCAACTTGGAAGGGGGGTAATCCTACTCCCGGTGGGAGTAGGACTCCCCTATGGCGCGCGTCTACCTGGCTGGCCGCCCCCTCCCCCTTGATCCTTTATATACGGGGGCAAGGGGGCACCTCTAGGCAACACAACAATTGATCCCTTGGATCTCTTAGCCGTGTGCGGTGCCCCCCTCGACCATAGTCCACCTCGATAATACTGTAGTGGTGCTTAGGCGAAGCCCTGCGACGGTAGAACATCAAGATCATCACCACACCGTCGTGCTGACAGAACTCTTTCCTGACACTTTGCTGGATCGGAGTCCGGGGATCGTCATCGAGCTGAACGTGTGCTAGAACTCGGAGGTGCCGTAGTTTCGGTGCTTGATCGGTCGGGCCGTGAAGACGTACGACTACATCAACCGCATTGTTATAACGCTTCCGCTATCGGTCTACGAGTGTACATGGACAACACTCTCCCCTCTCGTTGCTATGCATCACCATGATCTTGCGTGTGCGTAGGATTTTTTTTTGAAATTACTATGTTCCCCAACACGGGGTCCCAAGGCGCCGACGGGAGAGCCGAGGCTGACGGCGGTGGCGCCGCGAACCCACCGGTCGAAGGCAGCCCATAGGCCGCAGAGGGGCCGTTGAGCGGCACAGGCAGGTACGTCTGAGGGGCCCCGTGAAGCGTCTGATGAGAGGTCGGGCGGGCGCCGAAGAGGCCCGGAACGAGAGCACATGGTACAGGCATGGAGTACGCATGCACAACCCCCTGTCCAGGGGTTCTGGCCGGCCTACCAGGGCGCCGGTGGGAGCTGCTGCTGCTGTTGGTGCAGTGCCCCGCCGGGCGCAGCCGGCTGCTGCTGTTGCTGTTTGCGGCCGCCTCGGCCATGGTGCCCCCCGCGGCGCTGCTGATGCTGCTTGGCAGGGGGCTGCGGAGGGGCCGGCTGCAGCTACGGGTATGGGAACCCGGGCGGCGGCGGCGCCTGGAAGTGGCCCGGGGCGGGCCTCGGCGGGGCGGTAGGCGGCGCACCACCGCGGGTACCGGTGGTGAGGGCGGTGTGTGTGGCACGGGTGCGTGACATCCGCATCCTCCTCTCCTCCAACTTCAGGTACACAACGATCTTGGGGAACGTTGGGTTGGTGACGAGGGGGATGTTGGAGGCGGCGTTCCTGAAATCATCGTTCAGGACGACGATGAGGGTGCTGAGGAGGAGCTCGTTGGAGACCGTCTCACCAAGGTCACGGAGCTCGTCAACAAGCTTCTTGAGGCGCATGCAGTAATCGTCAACAGACAAGTCGAGTTGCTGGCACCCAAAAAACTCGCCGTGCAAGAAAACCTTGCGTTGGAGCGCGTTGTCGGTGAAGAGGCCGTTGAGCTTGGTCCAAATGGCGTGAGCATCATCGTCGACGGAGACCACCATGTGGAAGAGGTCCTTCGAGATGGTGATGTAGAGCCAAGGAATGAGAGTGGCGTCGATGGAGATCCACTCCTGATCGTCCTCCATGAAGCGGGAATCCATGGAGCCATCGATGTGATCCCGGATGTTGTACTCCCGGAACACAAGGGAGAAGTACGTCTTCCATGCATAGTAGGTGGAGGTGAGATGGTCGAGGATGACGGGAACCCGAGCGAGGATGTTGAGATCATGGATGATGATGGGGTCGGGACCCTCAAACGGGTTGGTGCGGCGGCTGCGGGTGGTGCCTGAGGAGCCGGGGGAGGCCATGAGGAGATGGGGGTGGCGGAGTCACGCGGGAGGCGGCGCGGTTGTAGGGCGGCGCGATGGGGTGGGGGCGGAAGCGTGGGCGGCGGCGCACACGGGGGCGGCCGTCGCAGCGGCGTGGGAACGCGGCGGCGACGGCGGCGGGTGGTGTTTGGCGGCGACGGCGGTGGCGGTGGTATCACGGCGGCGGCGGCACAAGGGTTAGGGTTAGGATCTTAGGTATAATACCATGTTGGAAATGAGAGTTTGGCAATGCTTCACGATGTATTGATCGGTGCATAGCGCACATATATATGGAGTACAAGGTGGGCCACAACCTCAACTATACAATGACTAGGAGGTGGCCCGGGCTATACAATATACATGCACAAACCATATATTCAACACTAAGAGGAACTCTAGCAGACCCCGCATCCCGCCGACCCGCAAAACTCATTTGCAGTTCGCGCAAAACCACTTTTGCGGGCCGGCGCGGGCTGGCACAGATGTAGACCCCCCAAACGGATCCGTAAAAAAGTATATTCGCGGAATATGCTTTTTTACGGGTCGGCTTCTGCGGGTTCTGCTCGGGCACCACCGCGAAGACTTGCAAACAGAAAAACTGCAAATCTCGCATTTGACATAGGGTTTGGCAAAAAGTTCAAATTCAAACGACATAAACAGTTTGGGCACAAATAAAAGCAAAGTTCATTACGCAAAATAGGGCATGCAAAAGGTTTGTGCCCATGTCCAGCATCATTTTGGGGGTCGGTCTTCACTTCGCGCCATGGAGTCCATATTGAAGTTCATAGGCGCCACCGAATCCACCTCCGTCGCTTGTTCCAACTCCCGCACCGAAATCATACACATTACCACCATATGGAGTAGAGAAAACATCACCGGAACTGGAACACGGACCGACCGAGGCTACCATTCTTCTCTTCAAGATCTCTCTCCTTGCCATATCATGCCATGTTTTGGTGAGGTCGTCCATGTCATTGCGGTTCATTGACATGATCTTGTTCTCTTCGGCGAGTAACAATGACATCGATTTGTTTTCGGAGGCGCGTGCTTTTCTCTCCTCAATGGCAGCTTTGCGGAGCCCCTCTTCCTTGAGCATTTGCCATTTTTCTTGCTTCTCTTTTGCCTTCTTCTCGTCCAACTCTTTCTTGATCTCCAACGACTTCAACAACATCAACTCGTCTGATTGCACCATGGCATCAATCTTCTCCCTCAAGCTCAATGCTTCTTGCTCTCTCTTGATCTTTTCTCTAGTCTTCTTGTCGCCATCGGGCTTGTGCAAATTTCTTGGGCCATCATCGTCTTCATCTTCATCCATGTTTACAAGTGAGCCTCTCTTTGTTGGGGATTCTCTGTCGATCAACTTCCACTTATCGCACTTTTGGAGCAACTCCCAACAGTGCTCTAATTTGAAGAATCTGCCTTCCGAAGCTTCCATGGCCGTGTATCTTTGTTGAGCAATCTTGTCCTACAAAATGTGAACAAAGTGATGCAATCATTTTCCATGATACATTATGATGATGCACAATTTGAACAAAGGAAAAATAAACTCACATAATCGGACTCCACGGTGCCACTTGGAGGTGCATTGCGTACTTGCTCCAAGTAAGCTGCCCAACGGCTGCACATAGGCTTGATATTCTCCCAACGCCCTTGAAGCGACTGAAATGTGCGTGGAGTCCTATTGGGATACTTTTTCATAATGCGGAAGTATTGATCTTCGATCCTTTGCCAATATCTCTTGGCGGTTTGAGAAACACCCGTGCATGGATCAAGAGACACCGCACTCCATGATTGGATCAAAGCTTGATCTTCCAAGATCGTGTAGTTCTTCGATCTTTGGCTTTTCCGAATCTTTGCTTGCGATTCCTCAAACGCTTCCGCTTCGATCTCCTCCAATTCGTCCACACAACCATGATCATCCACGCCGCCATCCGTTTCATTGTAGTCGAATGGTTCGAAAGGGGCTTGATCAATGTCAACCGCGTTTGTGTCCAACAAGTTCACGGACTCGGTTGTTGTATTGTTCGAACCACCGCTATAGCGAACGACGAACGATAACAAGTTACGAGCTATCGACACTAATGGCGAAAATGAAAGGGAATCGCTAGACCGAAGAGGCATACCTTCCGGTCATTTTGTCAAACACCTCGCTCGCGGGGGAGCGGCATCGTTGAACGGCATCGCCGAAGCACCTCCTTGGGGGGGGGGGGGTGGAGTGAGAGGTTGAAGAAGGTGGCTTCCTTGAAGCCGGAACCTTCCTCCGCTTTACGCCCGCGGCCTTGCCGGCTGACGGAGTCCTGGACTAGGGGGTGTCCGGATAGCCGAACTATCATCATCGGCCCGACTCCAAGACTATGAAGATACAAGATTGAAGACTTCGTCCCGTGTCCGGATGGGACTTTCCTTGCCGTGGAAGGCAAGCTTGGCGATACGGATATGTAGATCTCCTACCATTGTAACCGACTCTGTGTAACCCTAGCCCTCTCCGGTGTCTATATAAACCGGATGGCTTTAGTCCGTAGGACGAACAACAATCATACAATAGGCTAGCTTCTAGGGTTTAGCCTCCTTGATCTCGTGGTAGATCTACTCTTGTAACACACATCATCAATATTAATCAAGCAGGACGTAGGGTTTTACCTCCATCAAGAGGGCCCAAACCTGGGTAAAACATCGTGTCCCTTGTCTCCTGTTACCATCCGCCTAGACGCACAGTTCGGGACCCCCTACCCGAGATCCGCCGGTTTTGACACCGACACTGGTGCTTTCATTGAGAGTTCCTCTGTGCCGTCGCAATCAGGAAGGATGCCTTTTCCCATCTTTAAAGACGGCGCCGTCGTCAAGGGAGCTTTGGCCGCCGGCCAAACTATTCGGCTAAGTGGTTTTCTTATGACCGCCTGTTCGGCCACCGCTCCGACGATGACCTCTCAGGTCATCAAAAGCGATCTTCACATCAGCTCGGAATTCGCCGAGCAGCTAGATCCGATTGAGCTCTCCTCCGTTAACGAGCTCTTGGATCGCATCGCCGCCCTGGGAGTCGCTACAGACTACGATCAGATTGGTCTTAAAACCGATCTGAGAGAAATTAACTCTCCCCAGGCTACCCACCATGTTGTTGTGGTAGAGGAACAATGCGGTGACTCTTCTTCTATGTTAAAAACCAGCTATGTCCGGATCCCCGATCCCTCCATGCCGGATTCCCGCGGAGGGACGAACCTCAATCAAATACTGAACCTAAAGTCAGGCATCGGACCAGATTTGTTGGAAGGCATCCAACAAACCAAGCTTCCAAATCCGGAAACTCCTTGGCCTTTGAGCCTCAGATCGGGCGGGGTTCCGAACTTAATTCCACCCGCCCACCCAAACATAAGCGATCTATCTCAAATACGGCAAGAGCCCGATGAAACAGTATATCATTACTGGGCCAGATTCCTCCTGGTTATGAACAGGATAAAGGACTGCCGTGAAGAAAGCGCGATTTCAGTTTTTTGCAACAATTGCACGGACAAGGGAATCATAAACGCCATAAGTCTTCGCGAAGTTACACGCTTCGCCGACCTAGCGACCATTGTACAAAAATACTGTGCGATGGAGAGCGCCTGGAAAACCGAAACCAGGTTTTGGGACAATCCGGCCCTGAATACAACCCCAGTCCGAAATAAAAGGGTGCGTCATACTCAAGCACCTGGATTAAAAACCAAAAAGCAAAAACCCCCTAAAGGGCACGGAACCGTACTGGAGGGATGGCTCAACGGACCCTGCAAAATCCACAGTACGGAGGGCGCCACTCCAACACATAGCCTTCGAGCATGTTGGATACTACGGCAGGTGGCCAAAAGTGGCGAAGGCTTTCTAGCCCCGGACAACCAGCCCAACAGTACCAGTACGGTATTAACAGTCTTCGAGACTTTCGCATCAAATAACATGCGGAAGCGAACAATCCGCAGCCTCGCCGAAGTCTACCAAGTAGCAACAACGAATCCATGGAGCGACACAGCTATCACCTTCAATGCCAGCGATGAACCTAAATTCCGAACAGCTCGAGCACCAGCCGCATTGGTCCTCAGTCCGATAGTGGACGACTTTCGTCTTACCAAGGTACTCATGGATGGCGGCAGCGGATTAAACCTCATCTATGAGGAAACCCTTCAAAAAATGGAAATTGACTGGAGCCGCATTGAGCGAAGCAGCACAACCTTCAGGGGAATAATCCCTAGTCGAGAAGTACGCTGCACAGGAAAAATCACACTAGACGTAGTGTTCGGCTCGCCGGACAACTACAGGTCCGAAGAGGTCACGTTCCAAGTGGCCCCATTCGGCAGCGGATATCACGCCTTGTTAGGGCGAGAGGCATTCACAATCTTCCAAGCTATACCCCATTACGGGTACATGAAGCTCAAAATGCCCGGGCCCAATGGAATAATCACTCTCGTTAGTGATCCAGATATAGCACTCCGCGCTGAAAATAAGACAGCCGCACTGGCCCTAGAGGCATTATCCGAAGCCCTAGCGGCAGAGGAACTCACTGCGCTGCGCTCCACGGTGGATAGGGACGATGTGATACTCGATAAGAGGTCTAAGTCCACCTCTTTTAAACCAGCAGACGAAATAGTCAAATTCCAGGTCCATCCAACGGACCCCACAAAGACGGCCTCCATTGGGGCACAATTAAATCCTGATGTGGAAGCCGCACTACGAGAATTCCTTCGGGAAAATTGGGACATTTTCGCCTGGCACCCTTCAGACATGCCAGGAATCCCACGCAGGCTGGCAGAGCACAGCCTAAATATCCTAAAAGGATTCAAGCCAGTCAAACAGGCTCTTCGGCGATTTTCCGAACCCAAAAGACAGGCAATGGGAGAGGAGCTAGCCAAACTCTTAGAAGCCGGATTCATCAGAGATATCAAACATCCGGACTGGCTAGCCAACCTGGTAATGGTACCAAAAAAGGACAAATCCTGGCGCCTTTGTGTCGATTTCAAAGACCTTAACAAGGCCTGTCCAAAGGACCCTTTCCCTCTCCCTCGCATCGACCAAATCATCGATGCTACCGCAGGGCACGATTCATTGTGCTTCCTCGACGCATACTCCGGATACCATCAAATCAAGATGGCGGAAAAAGACCAGGCCGCAACGGCATTTATTACTCCATACGGACCATTCTGCTTCAACACAATGCCCTTCGGACTCAAAAACGCCGGCGCAACATATCAGCGCATGATTCAGACATGTCTGGCCACCCAGATAGGCAAAACAGTAGAGGCATACGTAGACGATGTGGTCGTCAAGACCAAACACGTCGAAACTCTAGTAGACGACTTGAGGGTGACATTCGACAACCTCCGAGCATATGACATTAAGCTCAACCCGGAAAAATGTGTTTTCGGCGTACCAGCCGGAAAGCTCTTGGGCTTCATTGTATCCGGTAGAGGAATTGAAGCAAACCCAGCCAAGATCCGAGCTCTGTCACAATTGGATATCCCAAAAGACCTCAAGCAAATACAAAAACTAACTGGATGCGTGGCGGCTCTAAGCCGCTTCATCTCCCGTTTGGGAGAAAAGGCACTGCCCCTCTATCGCCTCCTCCGGCGCACCGAACATTTCGAATGGACGGATGCTGCCACGGCCGGACTCGAAGAAATTAAGGCCGTATTGGCAACAAATCCGGTCCTGGCCGCGCCCAACCTGGGCGAACCGATGTTGTTATATATCGCAGCAACACATCAAGTTGTCAGCGCGGTACTCGTCGTCGAACGAGAAACAGAAGGGCACAAATTCCCTCTTCAAAAACCAGTGTACTACGTATCCACTGTCTTAACTCCATGCAAGTCCCGGTACCCACACTATCAAAAGATAGCGTATGCGGTGTTCATGGCATCCCGGAAGCTGCGACACTACTTTCAAGAGTGTTCCATAACGGTGGCCTCCGAAGTACCTCTCAACGACATTATAAACAATCGCGATGCGACGGGCAGGATTGCAAAATGGGCCATTGAGCTCTTACCATTTGATATAACCTACAAACCACGGCGAGCTATCAAGTCGCAAGTTCTGGCTGACTTCATCGCCGAATGGACCGAAGCCGAACTCCCTAAAGAGTACGGCGCATACTCCAATTGGATCATGCATTTCGACGGCTCCAAAATGTTGGCTGGCTTGGGGGCTGGCGTCGTCTTGACGTCCCCAACCGGAGACACAGTCCAATACGTGCTTCAAATAATGTACACGGACTCCAACAATGCAGCCGAATACGAGGCCCTTCTACATGGCCTCCGGATGGCAATCTCCATGGGTATTCAACGCCTAGAGGTGCGCGGGGATTCAAACCTCGCAATATCCCAAGTAAATGGAGACTTTGACGCCAAGGATCCGAAAATGGCAGCCTACCGTAACGCTGTCCTAAAAATGTCAGCCCGGTTCGAAGGACTCGAATTCCACCATGTAGCCCGGGATAATAACCAGGCAGCAGACGTGTTGGCACGCATCGGCGCAAAACGCGACGCCGTCCCTCCAAACATCTTCCTGGAGCGGCTCTTTAAGCCATCCGTATTATGGGAAGAGGAGTCCGGAAATAACAATCCGGAACCAACTGCATCACCTAACGCAGAACATTCTGACACAATCGGTGGCTCAGCCAATGAAATAACAGATTCAGCCCACGAAATACTGGCAGTAATTGCCCCGTGGACGGAACCATTCCTAGCCTACTTAATCAGGCAGGAACTTCCCGAAGACCAAAATGAGGCCCGCTGCATAGTTCGGCGATCTAAAGCCTACAAGGTCCATGAGGGAGAACTTTATAAGAAAAGCACAACCGGAGTCCTTCAAAGGTGTATCTCCGAAGAGGAAGGGCGAAATCTCCTGGCTGAAATTCACGCCGGACTCGGCGGGCACCACGCCGCCGCCCGGGCCCTTGTAGGCAAGGCCTTCCGTACAGGATTTTATTGGCCGACCGCCCGGGCAGATGCTCAGGACTTAGTCCAACGATGCGTCGGTTGCCAGCTCTTTGCTAATCAGAGCCACATGCCACCCACCGCCCTCAAAACTATACCCATTACTTGGCCGTTCGCGGTCTGGGGGCTTGACATGGTTGGACCCCTTAAAGGGGGAACCCACAAGCACAAATACTTATTGGTCATGGTGGACAAATTCACCAAATGGATAGAGGCCAAGCCGGTTAAAACGGCAGAATCCGGACCTGTGATAGACTTCATATCCGGGGTAGTACACCGTTTTGGCGTCCCCCACAGCATCATCACTGATAACGGCACGAATTTCACGGCCGACGAGGTTAAACTCTGGTGCAAAAACATGGGCATCAAGCTCGACTACGCTTCAGTCTACCACCCTCAAACTAATGGTCAAGTGGAACGAGCAAATGGTCTAATCATGAGCGGCATTAAACCCAGATTAGTGCGGTCCCTCACGGAATCTAACACGCACTGGGTAGAGGAGCTCGACTCCGTACTCTGGGGGCTGCGGACCACGCCAAACCGCACAACCGGATTCACACCATTTTTTATGGTATACGGCGCTGAGGCAGTTTTGCCCTGCGATATAATTCATGACTCACCTCGCGTGCGCATGTACGAGGAAAGAGAAGCCGAGTTGGATCGGCAGGACAGTTTGGACGCTTTAGAGGAGGAGCGCGACGTGGCAAAATCCCGTTCCGCATTCTATCAACAGCAGGCTCGAAGATATCAAAGCAGAGAAGTACGGGCCAAAACTTACAATGTTGGCGAGCTAGTTCTACGCCTGCCGGACAAGAAAAAGGACAAACTTAAGCCCAAATGGGAAGGTCCCTTCATCATCGACCAAGTCCTTACCGGCGGTGCATACCGTCTACGCAACGCATCTGACAACCGACTCGAGCCAAACCCATGGAACGCAGCCCGTCTCCGAAGATTTTACGCCTAGCGCCGGACTCAGGGTTCGTCTCCTTCCTCCGTCCACCTTTCATGTTTTTTCGCTGTCTTTGTTTTCCCTCCTTTTTCCTCCCTCTTTCAGTACAAACCTCTTGAGGGCTAATCTGCGCTTTGTTCGCACTCACTCGATGTGCTACTCGCACTCGTTATACCTGGGGGCTTCTTTAACAGAAGCTTATTTATATGGGCTTCATGCCCACCACATGTGTCACACTTCCGCATGTACCTTTTGATCACCATTATATGCATCGATATGACTTAAGTTTTGGCCAAGCCGGGTTGCCTGGCTCCTGTGCTTACCCCTACGTTCCCGATTGTTCGGCTAGGAGGTAAAGGGAGCACCTCTGCGATTGTTACTGCCGGGTCAGCCGGATGTGTACCTCAGACTGGGTGAAGCCGAAGGCTAGCGTTCTTAAGGGAATATTCGGTCGGTGACCTGAAAGATGATTTATTACTTACTTATTTATCTGCCCCCAGATGCTTTTTCTGCTATTTTCGCAGTCCGGACATGCACTTTAGGGCATGCCTCCCAGGGAAAGGAACCCTTAACGGAACTATTCTCCCTGGAAGATGTTTCTTACTAACCATGTAATATAACATAGCTAGTTGGGCACTTGTCTGATAAAGCAATTATGACCCCTACGCCTTGTCTCCATGCATGCCCCGGTTCTTTTATAACCGTAAGGGTATTCGGACACACTCCGGACTGTTGGGTCCCGAGGTTGAAGCGAAAAGGTCCGCAAAGGCAAACGATCTACAATCCGGCTAGAAGGCATTTTACATGTCATTTTAAAATTACATCGTCAAACAGACTGATTGTACTCCTCTTCAATCCCATCTAACAGGCTGTCTAATTTACAGTCCTGTTGGGAATATTTCGCGGCCAACTCTACTTGGCCGTACATCAAGCTCACAGGGATCTCCTTCCCATCGGGCCCCACAGGTCCGACCTCGGCCATGTGGTTTGGGTCAGCCTTCGGGTACCGCGTCTTCACCATGGCCCAGGCCTCCCTGGCGCCTTGACGGCAGGCCGACATCTTCCACAGACGGAGACGTCGCCGTACTCCCTGAAGCTTCTCAGCAAGCCCTCCAAGGCCCTCAGGTAGGGAGACGGAAGGCCATAAGGCCTGAACGACGCCGCTCATCGCCTGCCGAACACGTTCGTGCAGTTGCAGCAGCTCGGGAAGAGGGTCTCCCGTGGAACCAGGCATCTCCTCCGCCGGACGACCCGTGAGCACACCTACAGACACATTTCTGTCAATCGACTTCCTCGCCGAACTCTTCTTTTCAAAAGAGTTTGCTCAAGCACTTACTATAAATGCCGCGACGAAGCCGCCGATTCTCCTTTACGGAGTTAGACAGCTGGACCCGAACATCTTTTAGTTCTTCGCCCAGCTGGGTGTTGGCATCTTGGAGTTTGTTCCTCTCCTGCTGCACCCTCATAAGCACCCTCTCGCCGGCCTTCAACTGGCGCAGCAGCTGTTGCTTGTCCGGATCTAGTCCGGCACCCTCTGCAATATTATTGTCAGACTATACACACACGCCGCACTTCATAAACTACTTCTTTTTTCAAAATATGAATTACCAGAGGGGGTCTCCGTGGCTCCCCCGGCAGCGGCTAGTGCGGCCTCAAGTTGGGCCTTGCATTCTTGAAGCTCCTGAGACAGGTGGGTATTCTTCTCAGTAAGATCCTGCATAACAAATGATCCTTAAATCAGTTAGTTTAACTATTTTAAGTCTCGGGGGCTACTGGCATATATAACTATTAAAATTCCTTACCCGTATGTCCTTTACATACTGCTTCGTGGCTCTGGTTAAACCATCTTGAGCAGCACGGAGGTGCGCGTCTCCCGCATTAAAGGCATTTAACGCCTCAGGGGAGAAACACGCGTCACGAAGAACTGTCCGATGGCGCCTGTGATTCATGGCGCTCTCCACCTCAGACCTAGTGGCGGACAACCTGTCGGCATCCTCCGTTGGAGGAGCATCTGGCTCGCGCCTTGCGCTCGCCTCCCCCTCCGGACCAGGCGTTGGAGCCTGACTGGCGGAGGCTTGGTGGGCACCCTCTCCGAACTCAGTCCGGCGAGCGCTCTTTCTCCTGGAAGAATCATGAGCATTAATATGCCTCCTAGGAGTCTTTCCCTTAAAAGATAATGGTGCACCATACCTTTGCGGCGACGTTTCGATTCGCGCCGCACTCCTCTTCCGCCTGCTAGGCCGCACTGACCTTGTTTGATCAGTCGTCGCAGGCTCGGCTTCCCGCCGTAAAGGCACCTCCTGCCAAGCACCATTGGTACACGGTGGTCAGAAATAAGCATTAAAAAGTAACGGTGTCAGGACTTCGGTCGTACTCACCTGGGAAGCCGGACATAAACCGGGGTAGTCAGCCGTAATGGCGACTAAAGCATTGTCTATGCTGAGCTGGTGGAACACCCCGTCAATCAAATCCACCTTTATGTATGGATCCTCTTCGGAGGCCGGATCAAGGGATCTTCCCGGATCCTCGGGTTGTGGAGTTGGGCTTTCTATGCCCGCCACATCCCGGCGTATTTCCTGCGTCGAAATCATAAAGTAAGACACTTACCTTTGAAAGCACGGATCAGATATATAAGCGTCCGCTTACCCAGCTCCGAGGGTTATTCATGGAGAATCCATTCAATGGATTCGTGCGGAGGAAGTCCTCCTTCTCCCCCTTGTACAAGCCAGACAGGATCTTCACCAGATCGGCGACCGATCCCGGCCCCGTGCGGCCATGACGGGTGGCGTCATTCTCCCCGTTAAAATCCCACATAGGGTGGCCCCTATATTGGAGCGGCTGCACCCCTCGCATAATGCATGTGGCCATGACTCCAATCATGGTTAATCCGGAATGGGCTAGTAGCCGTATCCGGCCCATCAGATAGTGGACGCTCCTATCATTTTCCCGTTGAGGGCTCCGCGGGCGCCAACTTAGGCGTTTCTTCAGAGGAACGTTGCTAAACTCCAGGAGGCCGATCCGAACTGGATCCGGCAGCGGGGCGTCTTCCATATAGAACCACTCCGAAGGCCAGTCTTCGGACGCCTTCTTCGGGGTTCCGGATAGATATCCGGTCCCGGCGATGCGCCATATTTCGGCTCCGCCCACTTGATATATCGACCCCCCGTGAGAACGGGGTACGAGGCAAAACAGCCTCTTCCACAGCACAAAATGGGGCTCGATGCCCAAGAACAGCTCGCAAAGAGCTACAAAGCCCGCGATGTGCAAAATGGAGGCAGGCATGAGGTGGTGAAGTTGGAGTCCATAGAACTCCAGGAGCCCCCGGAGAAACGGATGTATAGGAAATCCGAGTCCCCTTATTAAGTAGGGGACGAAGCATACCCGCTCTCCTTTGGAGGGATTGGGGACGCTCTCCGCCTGCTTCCCACCCTTGTAGGTGGCCAGTCCGGCTCGAACCCGAACCATAAAGGCCGGGGGAAGGTATCCCTCTGCTTGGAGCGTCACTAACTCGCTATGCGGGACTGAGCATCTCCTCCAATCTCCTGGCTGAGGACTGGGAGCGCGAGAACAGGAGCCGCGTCGACTGTCCATGTTGGAATGGATTTTTTGTCAGATGCGCCTCGATGAGTACTTGCGGAAGGAGGATGGTATGATTTGGATCTGGATCCTCGCCTCTCTTATAGGCAGCTTATTCACGCAGCTAGGGGGTAAAACGTAAGAATACCCTGGCTTTTCGCATTCGTACAACACGTGGAAGAAGGCCATTATTGGACGTGGAAGCCAAGGAGTGCAACATTTATGAAGCAACCGGACACTATCCGGCAAACACCTGGAGCGTGAAGGAGAACCCTCCTTGCAAACGCCGAAGACAACATACGTGCCGGACTCGTCGTTATTGAAGCCTGGTTCTGGGGCTACTGAGGGAGTCCTGAACTAGGGGGTGTCCGGATAGCCGAACTATCATCATCGGCCGGACTCCAAGACTATGAAGATACAAGATTGAAGACTTCGTCCCGTGTCCGGATGGGACTTTCCTTGCCGTGGAAGGCAAGCTTGGCGATACGGATATGTAGATCTCCTACCATTGTAACCGACTCTGTGTAACCCTAGCCCTCTCCGGTGTCTATATAAACCGGATGGCTTTAGTCCGTAGGACGAACAACAATCATACAATAGGCTAGCTTCTAGGGTTTAGCCTCCTTGATCTCGTGGTAGATCTACTCTTGTAACACACATCATCAATATTAATCAAGCAGGACGTAGGGTTTTACCTCCATCAAGAGGGCCCGAACCTGGGTAAAACATCGTGTCCCTTGTCTTCTGTTACCATCCGCCTAGACGCACAGTTCGGGACCCCCTACCCGAGATCCGCCGGTTTTGACACCGACACCGGCCTTCTCTGCCGTCGTCCGGGATCGCACTGCGGCGTTGGCGCCCGGAGCGCGGGCCGTCGAGGCGGGGGCAGCCGGATTCCCGCCCTGCACGACCACGTTGCCCTGCCGATTACGGGCCGGCGCGACGTGTGCTTGGGCGACGGCGGAGGGGGCAACATGGCCGGCGACGAGATCCGCCCGAGGGGAAGGAGCATGCGCGACCTCGACGGTGACGGGGGACCGCATGGGGTCATCCATGGCGCCGAGGAACGGCCGAGGAGGAGGAATAAGAGCTTGCAGAGGGGGGGGGGGAATGATGGCGGAGGGTGCGGGGAGCGGGAAAGGGCGCGCGAAAATGTCCCTCCCGCCAAATCTCGCGCCGGATAGGGGCTCAGCTCGAGTCGGACTCCCAGCTCGTGAGGATAGAGGTTGGGGGAGAAGATTTGTTGCGCCCCGCAAAAAAATTTGCGGGCCGAGGCAGGATGTGTGGCCTGATCGTGTAGATTTTTCGGTCCAAACCCATAATTTGACGATTATTTTACAGGCCGGACGGGCAGGGCCGGCCCTGAGGCGGGGCAGAGGGGGCGGCTGCCCCGGCCCCCCCAAGCTGCAGGGGCCCCCACCAGGTACGTACTGCTAGCTTAGGCTAGCCCACACACGCAGGTACGCATTATTTTGTTTTGGAAAAGGAGCTAAGCACTACATGGGCTGGACATGCAGATGTAAGCACGGCTAGCCCACGCATGCAATGGCTAGTTCCTCGACTCATCGTAACCGTACGTACTAGCCTCGAACGCGCTCGTGTTGGCTTTCCTAATTCCCCTTTCTTTCAAGATCCAATCTTCCCGACCCCCTGGATCTGACTGCAAGTCACCGTTTTGCCGGCGAGCTCCGCTCTCCTGTCTTCACTCAGAGATGTCATCCACATCGTGTCATCTCGGAGCGCACCATAATGACACGCCAGGTTGCCAATGGCAGTCCCCTTCGTGTCATGGCGGAGCGCCCGATCAGGCCATTAGCAAAGCAGATCCAACCGCTCTAAGGTATACCATGTTATTCACTATTACTCCCTCCATTTCTAATTATATGTTTTCCTAGAGATTTTAAAAAGACTACATATGGATGTATATAGACGTATTTTAAAGTGTAGATTCACTTATTTTGCTTCGTATCTAGTTCATATTAGCATCTCTAAAAAAACTTATATTTAGGAACAGAGAAAGTAGTTTATTATAAGCAACCCTTCTTTGCACATATTCAACTTATGTTCTATTTTATTTTCAATTCATTTTTGTGTATAAACTATTTCTTTGTGTATAAACTATTTCATACAAATATTCATTTTGATTTGATTAAAGTATATATACACATACTAGAAAATTACTCGTGCATTGCAACAAATCTAAAATAAACTGATACATGTTAATAAACTTGAAACAAACACCCCACTCTCGGTGTATATATATATATATCACTACAAAAATGTTAGGATTCATCCATAGTATATTCCTCTTATTTGTTTGGATGATGTCGGGAAAGGTTGGGTCTGCTTCGGACACACTAACGGATTTACTGCAAACATGATGCAGAGTAGTGGGGGTCTCTTTTTAATAACATAACCTACATCACATGCATTAGATGCAGATCGAATGATCAAATTTAGGAATAACACACATGCCATTGTCGTTGGCTGTCTTTTAAAGAGCACAGATGGTTATTAGTAGTAGTATTATTATAATTTTCATGCAAAAGGGTTTCGAGTTTTGGTTTCGCCCCGGGCCCCAAAGTCTTAGGACCGGCCCTGGTGGCGGGATGCGGGGTCCGGTAGAGTTGCTCTATCGTCCGCGTAGAGCTCACTTTCTCGCGGAAGACCGAGGCGAGGCGCTCTCGCAGTCGCTGTTAGAACCAGCGGGATTAAAAAAACCAGAACACCTGTACGGTGAGGTGAGAGAGTTGGAGGTAAAGCTGCCTTGTTTAGCCCATGTAGCTAATTTTAAAAAGCCTGTAGACTACTGTTCACCAAGTGCTTTCCTATGGTTACCCGAACGCCCACTCTGACAACTTTTCTGTGTTTGTTTCTTCCGACGTTTCACACATACTTTGCTCCTCAGTTCTTATATTTTCTCTTGTCCCTGTGTTTCATATCCCCACAAACCGAACGAGCCCTTGGAAGTTCCAGGGAATGAGACCATGGCACGAAATCAAGGAAACCGAGATTGGTGGAGATCGAGAAGGCCTGCGTAGAGTGGCAAAAATTCGTGTTTTGACCTTTTTTTAAAAGTTAGTACAGATCTAACCCTAGTTTGTAAAATTTTCAGGATCTGATTTTTTTGCTACCGCCAGGGTCCATGGCGGTAGGGTGTAACAGCCTACCGCCAGGGTCTCTGGTGATTGGAAATACCCCTACCGCCAAACATGCTAGCTGTAGACTGTATAACCCTATCATCAAGATCCTCGATGGTAGGCACAAGTACGCACTGTGTTTCATACTTAAGAAAAAATTACGATAAGGCGTTCAACCCTACCGCCAGTGACCTTGGCGGTAGGCTGTTATACCCTGCCGTCATAGACTCTGACGGTAAGAAAAGAATCAGATCCCAAAAAATTTGTAAACTTTCAGAAAAGGGTGAAAACATGAAATTTAGCCGCGTAGAGTACCTTGCTTCATTTGCTGCCTCCTCTGCTCCAGCTTCAAAATGAATCAAACAAAGATGAATGATTTGTCGTGTAGGACGATGGATGCAGGGAGGAGGTGGTTAGTTATGAATTGTGTTCCCTGATCTCCACATCGATATGTCAGTGACGCCGTGCTAACTAGTACTATTTTGGCCCCACTAGATTCACTCCACCGAGAGGTAAGCGGCCGTGATGATATTGTGGACGAAGGTAGGTAGGTTGGTTGGACGTGTAAACTCAAGCACGGCAGCGAGGATAAAACAATAACAAGCGATGGAAAGGAAAGGAAGGCAAGCGGCAAGACAAACAAGACGCAAGCTATTTTAGTGTATATAAAAAATAATAATATGACGCAAGCATTTTTTTTCATTTTTGTCTCCGAAAGAGAAGTTGGCAGTCAGCAAACAGAAAAAAGCTCCACTCGTGTCCTTCCTGCCTCGTCCTCACTTGTGCCGTCAGTGTGTGGCGGCGGCGGCGGGGAGAGGTTCTGTTCGTGGAGGGCGCCGGTGGAATGTTGTGCATCTGGGACGGGGATGTGTGGCATGGGCATGCTGCAGTGCTTTTCAGTTCGCGGTGCACGTCGGCGGTGCTCGGAGGGCCCCACATCCAACATGATGGTGACCTTCGATACGGGCGTGCTCAACCTCAAACCCGGATCTGGCGTGCAACGGTGTGCGCGACTTGGTTCAGGTTTACTTTAGGGAGTTTATGTGTCTTGTTTGGGACGGCGCGGCGGCGATGCCGTCATCGTGTAGGAATGATGTTCTTTCATTTTTTTTTCGTTTTTTGGTGTGCTTATCATCGGCAGTGAATGTGTGGGGCATATATTTCCAGCGTGTCTTTTGGGATCCGGTTGCTTTAGGTTTTTGATGGATCTGCGTGGATTCAGTTCATGGGGAATTAAGGATAAATGATTTGTATGTCCTGTAGGAGGATGCACATAGGAGGTGGTTACTTACAAATTATGTTCCCTGCATCTCTGCATATATGTCAGCATGACGAACAAAATAATAACAAGCGACACAAAGGAAAAGAAAAACAAGCGGCAAGACAAACAAGAAGCAAGGTATTTTTTAATTTTGTTTCGGAAAAGAGTAGTAGCTAGCATAAGCAAACAGAAGAACGCTTTGTGTGAGAGATGGTTGCGGCGGACAATCTACAAGCCTAGCCGCAACTCATGTCCTCACTCTCTCACCGTGTAACCGGGCAAAATCTGCACGACGCCGTCAACGGCGAGGTCCTGTTCATGTAGGGCGCCGGTGGGTTGTTGTGCATCTGCGTTAGGGGGCGTTTGAGTGTGTTGTAGTGGTCTTCGGCTGGTGGTGCTCCCGGCGGTGGAAACCTCCGACAGAGGCTTGCCCGACCTCAAACCTGGATCTTGCATGCAAAAGTTTGGGTGACTTGGTTTAGGTTTTCTTTAGGGAGTTTATGTGTCTCATTTGGGGTGGCGAGGCGGCGGCACCATCCCGGTGTAGGAATTAATGTTCTCCCCGCATATCCCCATTTCATTTGGTGTGCTTATCGTCGGTGGAGGGTGTGTGGAGCCATGCCTCCCATATGTCTTCTGGAATTTGGTCATTTTATGTTTTTAGTGGATATGTCTGAATTCGACTGATTTTCATGGGTTTTCAAGTTTCTACAGGCCCTCATCAACATTTTCTTCTTTGGGGAGGCGATTTGCTTCGCATATCGTGGTTGTCGGCGTCTACAGGTCTACATCGATGACTTCCCAATTTAGAAAAGTTTGCTCCACTCGGCCTCAGAGGTGGCACGAGCTATGCTCACGGTACGTCGCCGATGGATTGGAGGAAGAACAATTTGTCACCTAAAGGATTTCAAAGTAATTCATTTGTGTGGGCATGCTTGTAAGGACCTTGAGAAGTAAACGAACTAATTGACTGACTCGTTCTACATGTTACACGTGTTGGGCTCTGATACGTCTCCAACGTATTTACAATTTTTGATTGTTTCATGCTATTATTGTATCAATCTTGGATGTTTATTATGCAATTATATATCATTTTTTGGAACTAACCTATTAACCTAGTGCCCAGTGCCGGTTGTTGTTTTTTCGCTTGTTTTTGGCTTTTCAGGAAATCAATATCAAATAGAGTCCAAACAGAGAAAAACCTTTGGATTAATTCTTTCTAAACCAGAAGAGACCCTAGAAGGTTCGGGAGAAGACCTGACGAGCCACGAGGGAGCGACAAGCTCGGGAGGCGCACCCCCAGGCTTGTGGGGCCCTCGTGGCACCTCTTGACCGAATTCCGCCTCTATAAATCCTCAAATATTCCCCTGACATCAGAGAGCCACCCGAAATACTTTATCCGCCGCTGCAGATTTTTGTTCTTGAGATATCCCATATGGAGGCCTTCTCCGGTACTCCGCTGGAGGGGGAATCGACCACGGAGGAGCTCTACATCAACCTTGTTACCCTTTCGATGATGTGTGAGTAGTTTACCACAGACCTATGGGTCCATTGCTAGTAGCTTGATGGCTTCTTCTCTCTCTTTGATCTTCAATACAATGTTCTTCTCGATGTTCTTCGAGATCTATTCGATTTAATCACTTTTTGTGGTGTGTTTGTTGGGATCCGACGAGTTGTGGGTTTATGATCAGATTATCCATGAATATTATTTGGGTCTTCTCTAAACTCTTTTATGCATAATTATTACAGTTTTGTATTACTCTTTGATCTATTGATTTGGTTTGACCAACTAGATTGATTTTTCTTGCAACAGGAGAGGTGTTTTGTGATGGGTTCAATCTTGTAGTGATCTATATCCCAGTGACAGAAGGGGACAAGACACGTATTTGTATTGTTGCAATTAAGGATAAAACGATGGGGTTTATTCATATTGATTGAGTTTACTTTGTCTACATCATGTTATCTTGCTTAAGGCGTTACTCCTTTCTTTATGAACATAATACTCTAGATGCATACTGGATAGCGGTCGATGTGAGGAGTAATAGTAGTAGATGCAGGCAGGAGTCGGTCTACTTGTCTCGAACATGATGCCTATATACATGATCATTGCCTTGGATATCGTCATGATTATTTGCTTTTCTATCAATTGCCAATAGTAATTTGTTTTACCCATCGCATGCTATCTTCAAGAGAGAAGCCTCTAGTGAAATCTATGGCCCCCAGGTCTATTTTTATCATATATTAAAATCCAAAAATACCTTGCTACAATTTTATTTACTTTATTTTCTTTTGTGTTTTTGTTCTATCTATCTGTCACTATGAGATTTTATGCTTGCAATTAACCGCCGAGGGATTGACAAACCCTTGTTCACATTGGATGCAAGCATTTGTTATTTTATGTGTAGGTACTGCTAACGAGGTGTTGCGTGGTTCTCCTATGGATTGATAACCTTGATTTTTAACTGAGGGAAATACATGTCTCTACTGTACTGCATCATCCTCTCCTCTTCAAGAAAATTCCAACACAACTCACAAGTAGCGGGCTCCCAAGTGTGGGAGTGTATACCAAAAGTAAACATTCCCCTCAGTGAGAAACTAAGGTATCAATCTGTGAAGGTACAAGGAACTTGCAACAATGGTATGTCCTGCAACACAAATAAAACTCTTCTTGTGTCCCTAACAATTCTAACAAGGGCGTCAATCCTTACTACTCTTGCTAGTTATACAAGTGTGATAAATATTTTTGGTATTTTTGAAATAAAACAATGTGCAAATGTTGTTGGAAGGTGATTCTTATGGTGGAAATTTGACCGGGGTTCATAGGTTACCTTCTCATGTGTAAACGTGCAATATGAAATACTCATGTTCATGGCTGATAAGTAAATAGTAAACAATGTGAGAATATCTATAGGCAGTACATCCATGATACTAAAGGTCGAGACATTCTCATGCCTTTTTGGCTAAATAACCCTCCCATAGAGCGAGATACTCTGCATCATCTGAACATTAAGTGTAAAAAGGGCAATTGCATTTAGAATGATGATATACTATTATGCTTAGAGGATTATTCTTCCTCTACTAACCCTCAAGCCTTGGTGGCAACGATTCAAACAAGCATTTTCCATTTTCTGTCACTATGGTAGATTGCTTGCAAGACTTGAACCCAATTAATGCACACCTCTTCCACTAATTTCTACCGATCTAAACTAGCAAAGCGAAGACAAGCATCCAAAAAAATGCATCTATATATCAAACATGATTCATGAAATAATTTGAACATATCGAGTTAATCCATCACATGATCTACATCACCACCACAAACTCGTGTGATAAACTACAATCATGCTTGTGTGGCTATTGTCTTAACATCAAAAATACAACTAGGAAGAGAGACTACAACATTGGCTACTACGATGAATTCGTAGTCTAGGAGTTCGACTACTCAAATTTTGGAACACCAGGATAGAGGTTGATGATGAATATGAGTTCCCCCTCTGATAGAGTTCCAAATTAGGGTTGAAAACAAAGATCACCTCGAAAATGTGATGTTGCACCGGCGACAAAATACTCGGTAAATTGATGCTGAGTTTCAGGGTATATATAAGCCAAGGCGGAGGCCAGCCAGGGATCCCATAGGTTGTAGGCGACCTAACCTAGGGTGCCTAGAAGCCGCCTAGGGCTTATGGGCCCCATCAGGTGTGGGTGCATGTCTCAAGGGGTCCTTTTGTTCTTCAAACTTCCAAAGTGTTTTTTGTTGATTTTTTGGCACTTTTCCTTGGTATTTTTCTAAAAATACAAAAACAGCAGAAAAGGAGTCATTGGGCACTGGATTAATATGTTGGTCCAATATAAGATTCAATTAAAACTATACCCAAAGTGATATAATTGATATCATCATACCATGAATCATACAAAAAGTGTCGATACATTTGAGACGTATCACTGGCCTTCTGCCTATCTGAAATGATTGTGTAGTTGTCAAATTGTCTTGATTCTCCCCAATAGCTATCTTAGTTGTGTTAAAAGCCAGCACAAACTTGGTGTGTCCTCCTTCTCAACTACTCCAAAGCCAATGGGTAGATGTTATTGTTTCCATTTCTACCTATTGTGTATAGGATTCGTTGACTTGTGTTTGGCTTAAGAAAGCAACCATCCAGACCTTAAATCAATAAAGAGCAGAAGTTGCTGAGAATGTAGTGAAAATATATGTGACTATAAACCAATTGAAATACATGTGACAAGAACATACTAATAAAAGGTCTATGCCCTTGGAGAAATCCCTCCTTTTGTGCTCCAAGACAAATGAACAGTCTATTAAACCTAGCACTCGGACTTGGATGCTCTTTCACCACTCTGGTGGTCACAATACATCTTATCCTAGGGTTTGTGTCCAACACTGTTTGAAAATAGTCTCTGATCCTTGTGTATTGCTTCCCAATCACCCCGTGCAACAAGCAGAGCTTGCTGCCTTGCTATATATGCCCTATTCTTCCCAACCTCCACACCACACTTATCTTTGTCTTCTCTGTGACTGTGTCAACTCCTTTTCTAGGATCCGTCCTCAAGCTATCCTCAATTTTTTGGCTGCAAACTTTGTAGGCACCTTGCAATTCTCACCACATGGAGCACATGTATACTCTAGTTGCAACTTCCTTATACATATAGTTTTTTGATTGGCAACTTCATATGCAACCATTTAAAAATGGCATTCTTCCTCAAGGAAATCTGCTATTATCCTATCTTTGTTATTTATGTGGTAATGGAAGTTCCTCTTTTGAGTGACATGCAAGTTCACCAATGCTCTTTGTTGTAGGGTGAAACCCTAGGGTTGGATCTTTTCACATTTGGAGGGGGGAAAGGAGCAAGAACACAAGAACACACAAGGTAAATCACTCCAAACAAAAATCACACATCCACTAGAGTAGCAAACACATAGATTCACAAGAATACATGAACAATCAAAGGAAACAAGCACTAAGGTAAAGTTCTTCCCACTCCTAGAGGAGGTGAGGTCTTGATGATCCTATGATGGGGATCCTTCCCTAGATGGGGTCTTAAATCCAGTAGGGATCTTCTCCATAGGAGGTCTTGATCTCCATGGGAGAGGTCTCTCTCTCTCTCTCTCTCTCTCTCTCTCTCTCTCTCTCTCTGAGGTACAAGGAGCAGAGCTCAACTAAATCATGCCATATACTTTGATATCCTCTAAATGAGCTAGGTGAGGGGTACTTATAGTCTAGGGACAAAATTGGGGGAAAACAAGGGTACATGGGTCTTTGACCCTAGTGCACACAGGCACAAACCGGACGTGTTCAGGCATTCGGGGCAAAGGGGTTCGGGCACCCGAAGGTCACCGGGAGGTGAGGGGTCGGGCACCCGGGTTGTTCAGAAGAGGCAGGGCTTCCGTGGCTGTAGGGTCCGGGCACCTAGGGGTGGTGGCCCGGGCACCCGGGGGCGAGGGCTAGCGCCCAAGCGAGGCAGGACGGGCACCCGGGGCGGCGGGGCTGCGCCGGGCTGGAGGGGCCAGGCACCCGGGATGACCAGGGTGTCCAGAACTCCCGCTTCTCCGTGCGTTGTGTGTCCTTCTTCCTCCTCTCTCCCCATAGATGTTTGGGTCTTCCTCCTAGATTCTTCATGGGTAACTCCTTGGTACCTAAGAGGCACAACGTTTCCATTTGAGGTAGGACCTGTCGGTGTCAAAACCGGCGGATCTCGGGTAGGGGGTCCCGAACTGTGCGTCTAAGGCTAATGGTAACAGGAGGCGGGGGACACGATGTTTACCCAGGTTCGGGCCCTCTTGATGGAGGTAATACCCTACTTCCTGTTTGATTGATCTTGATGATATGAGTATTAGAAGAGTTGATCTACCACGAGATTGTAGAGGCTAAACCCTAGAAGCTAGCCTATGATTATGATTGTTGTCATCCTACGGACTAAACCCTCCGGTTTATATAGACACCGGAGGGGGCTAGGGTTACACAGAGTCGGTTAAAGAGAAGGAGATCTACATATCCAAATTGCCAAGCTTGCCTTCCACGCAAAGGAGAGTCCCATCCGGACACGGGACGAAGTCTTCAATCTTGTATCTTCATAGTCCAACAGTCCGGCTGTCCAAGGACCCCTTAATCCAGGACTCCCTCAGTAGCCCCTGAACCAGGCTTCAATGACGATGAGTCCGGTGCGCAGATTGTCTTCGTCATTGTAAGGAGGGTTCCTTCTCCGAATCTGCCGTTTCTCGGGCCCAGTGTCAGTGAGATGCAAGAATGACGTGTGAGTTAGTGGGGGTGCTTGCTGGTAGGAAATATTCAGGCCCTTTTCACCCGCGACGCGATACCGGAGTTATACGGTGTCCGAGATGAGGGATTTGGACTTGCTACACTTACCAGATGTGAGGTAGTGAAATGCTTTCCTTCCATAGCGAACTTTCCCATAGCCTTAGTTCCAGACTCTCCGAAGCCTATGACCAAGAGTAAGGGCACTCAGCAGGCTGCACCGATTAGAGAGAGTATGTCGTCTATTCATTCCACTCATTCCTTAACGTCCAAAGCTAAGAATTCAAAAAGTTAATAGGTGGGTAGGTGTTCTTAGGTTCGTAACATGCCTTTCTCGGAAGCCTTGTTGAATTAATGGCAAGGGAGATATTAGCTTAATGGCTTGGCTATGCTTGAGTCAGCGGAAATCATTTATGACAAATAAAATCAATCAGAGGTAGTTACCTCTCCTGTAGCCGGGTATGAGAGGTTTAGTTCGGTGAGAATAGATAGGGATAGAAAGGACAGAGAAGTGGGAAACCGCGGATGAAAAGAATACCGAGGTCTTTGATAGCAAACTTCTACGCGAGCTTTCTAACTAAAAGGAATCTCTTATTCATATGGCATAAAATGGAAAAACTTGATGGAGATTTCTTCTCAATTTCCATGGTACAGTCCGCCATGCTCGTCCACTTTCTTGATAAACGACTCGATGCATTTTCTCTTCCTTGCTGCTGAGACTGAGACATATCAAAAAGATCTATTACTAAAAGGAGATTGGGATCATCTTGTGGTTACCGGATGATGGGAACTCTGTAAATTGTTTATTAATCGGTTTAGTTTGTGGAAGAGAAGTCTCGATCTAGAGGATTGCCCCCCCAGACTGACCTAGTTGTCCTTGACTTGCTTCGGAAAGAAAAGACCTAGTACTTGTTTACCTTGACCATGGCTACTTTCCCGCCGCCTTTCCTTCTATACTTTTCCTATGTGCTATCCCAGGCATCCCACTCCGTAGAAGATTTTGAACACAAGGATCATGTCCGGCTCTGCAAAATAAATTCCACATACCACCGTAGAGAGCACAATATTTCACAAATCTAATCTGCTGACAACTTTTCATAGCGTGACATCACGCCATGGCCCGGTCATTATTTGAACCCTTTTTCTCAACCAGCCACCACACATATCGCAAGGCGGTTTTATTGGCACGTCTTGTCGAAACAGCCACGTGGGGGACGCTTGATATTCGTCCTCTTTATAAGGGGGCCAAGGCCTGTCCTTTTCTTCCCACACTCGATCCTTCCCCTCTCGCACCTCCAGTTCCAACACCCAAGGCTCAAGCTAAGCGCTTCAGACCTTCAACCATGTCCGGATCCAACCTTCAAGGCCAGTGGATGGCCTCCTCTATCACAGAGGAGGACATCAAGAAGCTTAGGGAGGCCAGGTATCTCACCACCGAAATCCCGCACAGGCTGCCTGCTCAAGGGCAGGTCATCCCCACTCCCGAACCCAATGAGAGTGTCGTATTTATTTCCCACTTCCTTCGGGGGCTAGGTTTTAGTCTTAATCCCTTCGTGAGAGGGCTCATGTTCTATTACGGGCTAGATTTCCATGATCTAGCTCCGGATTCCATCCTTCACATCTCGTCGTTTATCGTCGGGTGTGAAGCCTTCCTCTGCATCACCCCCCACTTCGACCTATGGCTCAATACCTTCAATGTGAGGCCGAAGATGATTGACGGGCGTCACGCGGAGTGTGGAGGCGCTATAAGAAGCAAAGGCACTGACACCCCATGGCAAAAGGGTTCCATCACGGAGGTTTCCGATTTATGGCAACAGGAGTGGTTTTACATCACAGCTCCCCGAGGTACAAAGCAGGCGGCCGCTCCAGCGTTCCGCTCGGGCCCTCCGCCTCAACTGGCGTCATGGGTCAACAAGGGGCTGGACTGGGGGCGAGTTAACAATGTGCTGACACTGCAAAGCCGCATCTGAGACCTCCTTAAGAGGGATGTCAGTCTTGTCAAGGTAATGCAAGTAATGCTGGTTCGCCGGGTCCTGCCATGACAACATCGATCTCTCCGTATGTGGGAGTTCAACCCGGAAGGACCGCGAACTATTCAAAAATTCTTCGGCGTGACGCTTAAAGAGATGTATGGATTGTTCTTCGGATCACGAATAAAGTGTCCGGACACCACCGAGGATGCGGGTCTCAACTGCAACCATCCGGATACCCAAGTAAGTAATTCCGCTACCGAACATGTCGTCCTTTATGTTTGTTACAACATCATTTTAAAAAATTGCTCTTTGCCAGGACTGGATAAGAAAGGCGGAGAGGATCAGGTGTTCGGCCCCCCTTCCCAAAGGCTCGCCAGATCCTTTATTAACCAGGATGCTTGAGCGAGCACTATATCAGGTGCCAACAGGAGAAGATGAGGGGAGTAATAGAGAATCCACAGGCCGGCTTCATACTTTACACATCCAAATCGGGGGAGTAAGTGCCTCCGCGAAGGAGGATAATCGGGGAGGTGAATCTAAAATTCCCTCACCTCACGGTAAGAAAAGGGCCGCCTCTGAAGACTTGGAGGGGCCCTGCCCCAGAGGGCGTCCTTACCGCACAACGCTCGCAAGGGGGCCAGCCCTCAACCGAGCTGTAAGTAAAAAAAGTACTTTGGTAAATATACCCTGTTTTATCTGTGAGAATAATAACCGAGACATATATCTTGCAGTCCGGCTCGTAGCCCTTCTTCACACTGTTCGTCTTTGGGGGATCTTCTTCGGAGATGATGGAGAGCGAAACGCCTCCTCCTTCCTCCCCGCCACATGGGGCGGACGACCCCGAGGTGTCGTCATGGAGGATTTCTCCTGATCCGCCAAGGCCGGAAGTTGACACTCCGGCTGCTCGAAGTCTGGAGTATTCAACTCCCAATGAGAGCAACAGAAAGAGTCCGAGATTGTCCGGCGCACGACCGGACACACTGATGGGTCTTCTGGAGCGAGCGGCTATCTCATAGGCGCATCGTACCTTAATGGGTACGGTGGTTGAGAGGATTTCATCCGCCAAAAGCGGTTTGAATGAAGCTTTTACGAGCCTGCTAAGAGGCTTTGAGGTACGCAAAGTAATATATGTATTTTTGGCGGTACCGCACACGCTAGTTGTGCTATATATACATAGTAGCCCCTGAGACTCTGGTTGCCGTCGAGAGGTGGCAAACAGAGGATCATAGTCCCAGGTAATGATCGCGATGTTTCCATGTGCAGGCGGCTGAGTGTCCGGCGGATGACCGGACTGCTGATTTTGCCGAACTAAAGCGGCAGCTTGACGTGGCAGATGCCGACATCGCGCTTGTGAACAAGTGGCTGGACGAGGAGCATGGTATGTATCTTTGGCTTATCAGCAAATATTAAGAGGAGCATGATGCTAATATCTATAATATGCTATGACTGCAGATGGAGCTGCCACCGTGGAGACCCTTCGGGCAGAACTTGCCCGAGCCAAGGAGCAAGCCAGAATAAGTGATGCAGCCGCCCTGAAGGCGGTCAAAGAATTAAGAGTCGAACAGGCTGCTCATCGCCAGAGCAAAGAAAAAATAGCCAATATGGTTGTTGAGCTGAAAGATGTCGCCGGCCGCTATGAGCTCCTTGAAAAGGAAAGCCAAGCGAAAGCGGCTGACCTGAAGAAGGCCTTGGAGGCAGCCAAGGAAACTCGCTCTGAAATTAGAGGGATAAGGGAGGAGCTTCGTGAAGCCGGAGATATCACGACTGGGAGGCCCTTTTTGTTGCGGATGAAGTTTGGAGATCCGAAGTATGCCCCTCTGGATCAGTTATGGAGTGCTGCAGATGCCTATGCGGACTTGGCAAAGAGTGCTACTGATGCAACTGAGTTTTACAAAGATCGGAAAGATCATGAGATAGAAGGGTTGTTTTGGTCGTAGTTCAGTGCCCCGACACGTCCGCTACCATTGAATGAAAAGATGGCCGCATGGGCCGAGCTCCATAGGTTGTCCGGGCTTGCTATGAGGTCTGTCGTGGATCATCTTTGGCCAAGGGGACCAAGGCCGGACAATTATTTTGTTTTGGTGCAACAATTCCTTGGTGTTGGGTCGCATATCAACGTTGTGAAGAGGTTGGCATGCATAGAGGGTGTGCGGATGGCTCTTGCCCGTGTTAAAACATATTGGGCAGGGATGGAGGCCACCGCTGTTGCGACCCGGGGTCCGACGGGAGGCCAGGATCCGGCCAAGCACTATTTTGAAGAAGTCCTGGAAGCCGCCCGTTTAATAGAGGCTCAGTGCTCGAAGAGTGCCATGTTAGAGTGACATGTATTGTAAAAACAATGTTATTTTGATTATAAAGGCTGTGTTTATACTTTTGCCTGAAAGTATTATAGTGCCTCCTATGCGGTCGTTTATGTATGTATGTATATAACCTGAAAGTTTGCAGTCGTCGGCTTCAACCCCCACGCATATAATGCGGGGGTGTTCGGAAAAGTGTGTAATCACACTTGATCCAACGTCTTGGTCCATTAAGGAGGTGATAGCGCGGCGAACCAGGCAATCGGACTATATAGCTTTAACACTTCACTTAGCCATAGGAGTTTGACGGTGGGGCTACTATATAGCCCGTGGTAGTTCCGCGTTCATCCGAATATGGTGCGTGTTCATACATGACCGGGAAACCGGTCCTTCGTTAATGCGGAGGAATCGTGAAGATTCCGCTAAGTCATCAAGTGATTGACCAGTCTCGCGCTATATCATGATAGTCAGTTTTCGGCTTTCTCTATTGAGGTGCTCATCCAGAGGAACCAGGGCACAATAGCAGTAGTTCTCCCGGTGCCACCTTAGCCGATGGAGCAGAACGTAAGGTAGCAAAACACGGGAGCCGGGCAAACCCAACATTTGACCAAAGACATGATTCGGAGCTGATGCATATAAGGCCAAACTTGCGACGCCGAACACTCCCTAAGGTATTCATACTTTACAAATACCGGGCTGAGTAACACCCTCGATAATGATCCCTGAGTTTCTAGGTACATGCATTAGTATGGCGTGACGAAATGCCAAGAGCGCCAGTATCCCTCCTGGTCGTGTTAAGTATCCAGAGGGTGTGAAGTAACAAGAGGCATTTAAAAAAGGTTTACGCAGGGTCTTAATATAGAAAGAAACCTTTGAGAGGGGCCTACTGCATGTCTGCGCCTTTGTCTCCGTTGTGGCGTATCCTGGAAGGGTGTAGCACGATGATCATTTGTAAAAAGGAAAACCCCAGGTGAAAGACTTCATGCGAAAAGTTGGTTAATCTGAACGAACCATGAAAATGCAATCTGTTATTGTATTAATAGGGTCAAGCCGAACTATGGGCTTTTTTACATGCAGGCAGCCCCTAGCGCCACCTATGGGGGTATATCCCTCGTCCCAAGCTCAGGTTTATCTAGGTTGTTACAACAGGCTGTGCGCCGGACTCATTTAACCGTGTCCAACTGATCATTTATTCTGGTTGGAGAGGCCATTCAGTGTTCGGCTGCTAGAGCCGCCACGTATTCTTCCGCACGCAAAAAACGCTTTGTATTTCCGCTAACTGTGATGATGCCGAGTGGACCGGGCATCTTAAGTTTGAGATAAGCATAGTGCAGTACTGCATTAAAGCGAGCAAAGGCCGTTCTTCCAAGTAGTGTGTGATAGCCGCTTCGGAATGGAGCAATGTCGAAGATTAATTCTTCGCTTTTGAAGTTGTCGGGAGAACCGAATACAACCTCTAGTACTAGAGAGCCCGTGCAGTGGGCCTCGACGCCTGGTATGACTCGTTTAAAGGTAGTATTGCTTTGGCTGATTCTTGACGGGTCTATCCCCATTTTGCGGACAGTGTCCTGGTATATCAGATTAAGACTACTGCCGCCGTCCATAAGGACTCGGGTGAGATGGTATCCATCAATTATTGGGTCGAGCACTAAGGCAGCCGATCCTCCATGCCGAATACTAGTCGGATGATCCCTGCGATCAAAAGTGATCGGGCAGTTCGACCAAGGATTGAATTTGGGGGCGACGGGCTCTACAGCGTATACGTCTCGGAGTGCGCGTTTGCGCCTTCTCTTTGGAATGTGAGTTGCGTAGATCATATTCACTGTTTTGACTTCTGGTGGGAATTTTTTCTGTCCCCCAGTGTTTGGCTAGCGAGGCTCATTCTCATCTTCACTTGGCGTCTCCCTCCCTTTGTGTTCGACATTTATCTTGCCGGCCTGCTTGAAAACCCAACACTCTCTGTGGGTGTGATTTGCAGGTTTTTCGGGGGTGCCATGAATCTAACATAATTTTTCTAGAATCTTATTTAGGCTGGACGGTCCATCTCTGCTGCCTTTAAATGGCTTCTTCCATTGACTGCGTCGAGAGCCCCTGAATTCGGCATTGACCGCTGTGTTATCTGGGATGTCTTCATTATTTCGATGGTTGTTTTTTTGTGTTGCGGCTTCCCGTTGCCATCCCTGATTTCAGATGTGCCTGGGTCGCTGGTGACGCTACGGGCCAGCCAACTGTCCTCGCCCGCGCAAAAGCGGTTCATAAGGCTTGTTAAGGCTGCCATTGTCCTTGGCTTTTCCTGGCCGAGGTGTCTGGCAAGCCATTCGTCCCGGACACTGTGCTTGAAAGCCGCTTAGGCTTCGGTATCCGGGCAGTCGACGATTTGATTCTTCTTAGTGAGAAATTCGTTTCAAAGCTTTCAGGCTGACTCTCCGGGCTGTTGAATTATGTTACTTAAATCGTCTGCATCCGAAAGTCGGACATCGGTCCCTTGAAAATTGGCCCTAGAAACATCCTCAAGTTCTTCCCAACTTCCAATTGAGTTTTCAGGGAGGCTTTTCAACCAGTGCCGAGCTGGTCCTTTCAACTTGAGGGGTAGGTATTGAATGGCGTGGAGATCATCTCCGTGGGCCATGTGGATGTGAAGGATAAAGTCCTCAATCCAGACCGCAGGGTCTATCGTTCCGTCGTATGCCTCTATGTTCACGGGTTTGAATCCCTCTAGAAATTCATGATCCAGCACCTCATCGGTGAAGCATAGGGGGTGCGCGACACCCTTGTATTTGGATGTGTCATGACATCCTGTCAACGTTTGTTGTGTTCGGTGTTGATTCCGAGCTAGTATTCGATCAATGTGATCATTTTGGTGGCTGTGATCCTGTGCCGGAGCATGCTTCCTAGATCCATAGATGGACCTGGTCATACCGGATTTTTTGTCCAGGAGCTCACGTAAATTGTGTGCTGACTTGTGTGCGGCATCATTAGCTGCCTTGTCGCGGCCACGGGGTGGTCGGTCCGGCTGATCGGCCATTTTATTTTTCGGCTGGATGGGCTCTATAGCCTCGTCGTCGAATTCGGGCAGCAGCTTGCCCTTTGGATAGCTCTTTGTGTGGCGGTCACCATCGTATTTTTCTTCAGTATCGAGCACTTTGTTCCATCTACGGTTGAGTGTATCCTGCGCGGCCTTAAGCCTTCGCTTCTGCTTCTTCAAGCTCCTCGTGGTGGCAAGAAGCCTTCTTTGGAGGTTCTCTTGTTCCAAATGTTTTTCCGATATGATGAGCACATCATCGTCCGGACTGTTCTCCTCTCCGGGGATAGGTTGATGAATTTTACCCTCGGGATCGGTGTCATCTGACGTCAGCTCCGGACTATGTTCACTGTCCCCTGGCTCATCCTGCTCCATCGCTGGGTCCATGGGGTCGTTGTTTCCTTTGGAGTCGACTGGGGTATTATTCTTTCTTGCGTTGTTGTCGCTGTTTTTACTGTGGCGGGATTTGGAGTGGCGCCCACGTCGTCGCTTTGGTTGCTGCTTGATGGGATTGTCCTCTGTTGCGTCCTCGCCATTGCTTTCTTTTGGGGTGTCCACCATGTATATATCATATGATGAGGTGGCTGTCCAGCGCCTCATGGGCGGTGGTTCCTGTTCGTCTCCAGCATCGTCGTCCATACCGTCAATGTCTTTGAAGTCAAAGTTAAGCATGTCGGTTAAGTCATCGACAGTGGCTATGAAGTGGGTGGTGGGTGGGGAACGAATTTCTTCGTCGTTCGCTTCCCGCTCGAGCCGGACGTAGTTCGGCTAAGAGTCCCCTAACAGAGAGAGAGACCTCAATGAATTTAGTATGTCGCCCAAGGGCGAGTGCTGAAAGATATCCGCGGAGGTGAACTCCATGATCGGTGCCCAATCAGATTCGATAAGCACGAATGCACGCAGTTCGGAGCCTATAGCCGGAGATGAGTCTGAGGGTCCGATGACACCAACCTCATTAGAGGTGGGGTCAGTGTTCGGCTGCAACGCCGATGAGTGTGCGGCCTCCGTGGCAGGGTCCATCCACCCGTCCTCGGATGGCGCAATTTGCTCCGGATTGATTCTCGGGGCCGCCGCAGGCACGATCTCCCGAACACTGTCCGATGGCAGATCTAAGTCATGCTCGTCGTGACTATTCGGCACACCTAACATGGGCTCGAATCCGTCGAAGATCAAGTCTCCGCGGATGTCGACAGTATAGTTCAAGCTTCCAAACCTGACCTGATGGCCAGGGGCATAGCTATCGGTCTGCTCCAGATGGCCAAGCGAGTTGGCCCACAGTATGAAGTCGCCGAATACGAAGATTTGTCCGGGAAGTAAACCCCCCCTGGACCGCGTCGTTGAAGATGATTGAAGGAGCCATCAAGCGTTATCGCGACGACATAGTGGAACTCTCAATGAAAGCACCAATGTCGGTGTTAAAACCAGCGGATCTCGGGTAGGGGGTCCCAAACTGTGCGTCTAAGGCTAATGGTAACAGGAGGCGGGGCACATGATGTTTACCCAGGTTCAGGCCCTCTCGATGGAGCTAATACCCTACTTCCTGCTTGATTGATCTTGATGATATGAGTATTACAAGAGTTGATCTACCACGAGATCATAGAGGCTAAACCCTAGAAGCTAGCCTATGATTATGATTGTTGTCCTCCTACGGACTAAACCCTCCGGTTTATATAGACACCAGCGGGGGCTAGGGTTAAACAGAGTCGGTTACAGAGAAGGAGATCTACATATCCGAATTGCCAAGCTTGCCTTCCACGCAAAGGAGAGTCCCATCCGGACACGGGACGATGTCTTCAATCTCGTATCTTCATAGTCCAACAGTCCGGCCAAAGTATATAGTCCGGTTGTCTGAGGACCCCTTAATCTAGGACTCCCTCAGGACCCACCTCTCATGTGAATCTGAATGAAGTTCAAAGAGGAAAGAATTAACCTCAGTTTCGATGGCGTGTGCTCTTGTCATTGGTCCATCTCGTGCTTGATGAGTTGTAGTAGAGTCCATGGGGATGATGGAGGGATGCTCCGCATCATCTCCCCCCCCCTTGGGAGAGAACCGTCCGCGGATCATGATCTTCATCACCATGGTGTTGGGACAAGGCCTTGACATTGAAGATGTTGGTGTCGCACAACGTATACGCCTCCACATGACCAAGTTGTCTCATGATGGTACCACCTTGTGAATCCTTCAAAATGAAACAACATTACAAACACTTGGAAAAACAAAATAGGTTAGTGCTAATGCAACACCTGTCATTCGTGTGGTGAAATGTCCAACAAGTATTTTCATTATTCTTATCATAAGAAAGGACAATGGGGCATGGCATTGTATGTAAGCATATGATGCAAGAACAACCAAAGGGATTAAGCGCGATTGAAGAAGCATGCATCACGAATAAAATATCCAAGTCTCCGAGACCAACAAGCATAACACAGTTGGACTCACTATAAGTGAATACGGGATATGCAACTAATGGAGACAAGTGACACTGATCAAGATATATTACATGAGAGGCATGAACATATATGTCATCAACCCAAGAAAGCGAGTAAGAATGAAACATGGGTGATGCGACAAAGCAAGCAATCATAGCGACCATGTCAAGCAAGCTAGTAGTGCGAAGATGCAACATACTAGAGGTAATCATGGCAATTATGTCATAGGAGCAAGTAGTGGGCATGGGCCATGCACATGACATATCGCAAGCATGAACACAAAGCAAGATCAATGTATCATCATAGGAATGGATCATAAATGGAGCATGGCAATAACAAGCGATATCTCCACCAAACTTGCAAATACACATACAAGTACTAGAACCAATCATCATGTGTAATGCAAAGCATGAGTCACAAATGCATGGCAAAGGCATAGGAATGAGCATATCATGCAAAGTGAACATGGCAAGATGGGCATAGAATATGTAATGGACAATAACCCATAACCATGTGAAGGCCATGTAGAAGAAATGCACGAAGTCTTTGCACGAAGAGAGTAGTGGGAAAGACAATCCATGGGATCCCAATTCATCATTGCTCTCTAGAGCTCATTTTGTCAACTCGTGGGATTGTGAGGTTGACAAGTATTCATGGGTACCTACACAAAAGAGACACAAACGAAAGAAATTGTGTGTGTGGTAAATGTACACATCATCCGTCATGATGTGTATGTGCACGTGCGACTTAGTACAAGATAAGCACCGCTCAAAGAAATTGGATGCATGGTATAAGAACATGTCATCCATCATGAAAGAATAGTTATTGTGTATAACACGATGCAGACACAAATTGAGCATACGAGTATATGACACATCAATATCATGTTCATTCATGGGGAGCATATTGTGTAAACAACTATTAGGATCATGTAATGGATGGCATGGACCAAAATCTCCTAAAATGTATGAGGAAACTATGGGGGTCTCCTCATGAGCAATATCGGAAACATCATATGGAGAAAATGGACAACATCCAAAACAATGCACATAGGAATATAGATGATCATGGCATGGCATATGAGATAAATGATGCAAAGGGAGCATATCAATATCATCACAAGAAAAAAATGTCAATAACCATGGGCTTGTCATCTATGCCATAAGTGCAAATTGGGTTTATTTTAATGGCATGTGCATAGTCACTATGATGAGATTGCAAATGTGACATATTGTTGATCTCATGCATAGCATATGACAAGTCAAGCGAATTGTCAAACATGATGTGACCAAGAGAATTATCACAAGAAATCCTATGCAACATGGCATCAAAACTTATAAACTCCACATGGCAATCATTAAACTCATCATACATGGGGAAATGATCGCATGACACTACAAAAAAAGACACATCCATGACATTTTGGGCTGAACCAATTTTTTTTCTGTCATGCTTATGACACTTCTATGACGATAATTGTGACAAAAATCGATATCATCATAGATGTGGTGGGCTCCTACTTCTATGACTAAAAATCATGACAAAAAATGGGCTTTTCGTCCTGGGCGGGCCGGAGACACAGCTGCATGACATTCTTTGGGTCGTGCATGACGGAAAAAACCATGGTAGAAGTGAGGGCGAGAAAATATCGAGGAGTTCCCGATTACGGTAGGTGGTCGGGGGCCGAGTGTTGCGCGTTTCTCTCGTACACGTACACACGTGGGTGCGAGGCGTTGGGCTCTAACTAAACCCGAGAGGCGTCGCCTAACTGAACCCGAGCGATTGCACTGCAGGCTACGAGTTACTAAACCCGAGCGATCGATCGATGGCTGTTAACTGAACCCGATCGAGCGATTCCTTCGCTACTGCTGCTAACTGAAGCCGATCGATGGTGCCTCTGGATGAACAATGAGCCCTGTTGGGGGGTGGGGTTGGATGAATAGTTCCTGGTAGGGGGTTGGATGAAGAGTACCCCGTGGTGTTGCCGCTGGATGAACAGGACCCTGATCAATCTAGCCGATTGGGGGGTGGATGAACAGGACCCCGTGGAGGGTTAGATGAATAGGACCCTATGGAGGGCTGGTTGAACAGTAGCCGGTGGATGGCTGGATGAACAGTAGCCCATGGAAGGGTGGTTAAACAGGACCCCGTGGAGAGGGCTGGTTGAACAATAGCCGATGGAGGAGCGCGCGGTGGACGCTGGATGAACATGAGCCCGTGGATGAACAGTCGCAGGTGGAGGCTGGAGGAGGTCGACGGTGGATGAATAGTAGCTCATGGAGGCTGGAGGAGGTCGATGGTGGAGATGAATAGTATCTCATGGAGTCCTGTTTTGCGGTACACCACACCCCTCCCGATGAACAGGACCCCTGTTTTGACCTTAGCGCTCCAACAAAAGTCCGTTTCCTTCTTTTTGCGGTACGCCACACCCCTCCCAATTAACAGGACCCCGTTTCGACCATAGGAGGTCCAAGAGAAGTCCGTTTCCTCCATTTTGCGGTATGCCAGACCCCTCCCGATGAACAGGATCCCGTATTGATCGTGGCCGGTCGAACACAAGGCCGTTTCCTCCGTTCTGCGGTACGCCATGCCACGTTTCCATCGGCTGTTCTGTCCAAGCCGGTTGGCTCCCGATGAACACGATGTATTCCGACCCAGTCGGTTGCCTCCCGATGAACAGGACATTGTTTCTCTGTTTCGACCCACTCGGTTCGCTGCCTTATGAACAGGACGCCGTTGCTGCCATCCGTTGCCTCTCCATGTACACAAGCCATGGTCTTCCGTATATATATGCGCGAGTATGCGCTCAAGACCCCGCTTGTATGTATGTACGTGGCCGTATTTTCTTTCTTGCACCCTCACCGCTGTCCGTACGTGTACATGCTACGTGCGCGCCTCTACTACGACACGTGCGCACCTCTACTATGACACATGCCCTTCCTTACACGATCACGGTTCATCGCTGCAACCTGCAGACAGACCGACCATATGTACATACACGTTCGCAACCAGAATGACAACGCTACGTATGCTTCGACCAGGCGGGTCCCGACTGTCAGGCACTTCCTTGCGTGCGAAGATGTAGCTAGGTGGTCCTAGCAGTCAGGGGGCGAATTATTTTTTTGCCCGTAATATGGACGCACTTCCTTGCGTGCGAAGATGTAGCTTGTAGGTCCCAGCAGTCAGGGGGGAAACATTTTTTTTCACAAAATACGGTGGCCTGTCCGGTGGGTCCCTGCTGTCAGGTGGAGGAATCATTATTTTCCGCGTAATAAGGAGGCACTTCCTTGCTGCGGCCGTGGACCCAGCTGTCAGCCTCTCCACGTACAGTACTCTTCCGATGGAAGTCGGTCGCTGACCACATTGACCACGCCGCACCGAGAGCACCAAGGTGGTGGACGACAGCGAGGCCTAGGAAGGGTACATCGCGGAGCCGGGGAAGACGCGGCAGTGGATGCCCATGCGGAGAGGAGTACGAGGGTTCACTAGTTCGGCTGCGGTGCAAGGCTGCCGTCGCCGCAGATAACAGGGTGTGTGGGTGAGTGGAGGGATGGCCTGGCCAGCGGTGGGAGTAGTAGGGGGCGGTGAGGCCTCCGTGGAAGCACAACCGGCCACGGGAGGCAGGAGCAGGCGGCACGACCGGCGCTACTTTGGGAGGCTAGAGCAAGAAGACCAGAGGTTGAAGAACCACAACGGCCGTTGGATGGACATCGTACGGTCACTGCAACTAGAATCGTTTATATTGACTAAGTTGACATAGCCCTTGGTACGCGTAAACTTAGTAGGCCCACATGTCAGCTTCCGAAATGGTGCACCCCAGATGCCAGGGGGAGGAATCATTTTTTGGGCGGGTGAAGCTAGAATATCCGAGATTGAAGCAGAAGTGTCAGGACCCCGATCTTAAGTCACACTGATCTAGCATGTAACACATCATATCACTTTGCGGCCTCACGCACGGTATTCCCACGGGTGCCACCGGGCCTTGCCCGAGACTGTTTGCACCTTTTGGCTCACATATATGATAGCATTGCTAGCATTTGTATGACAAAGAACCTGGGCCGACATGACTAGTCGTAAACCCAAACTGGCACTAACTTACAAGGATAGGAATACATGACCCAACAACAAACGTGTCGGTCATCAGCGAGTGAATCCAGGCTGTAGCAGCTGGCCTAACAGGACTCCGGAGAATCCGGGCTGTAGCAGGCTAACAGGACTCCGGTAGACACCACGTGACACTTCCCCGTAGGGACAGACACAGGAACGAAGAAGGACACATGCCGGTCATCCTAAGTGTTCCGGAGCAGTAGCAAGCTACCATGGCTCAGTGGAAGCACTAGGAGACATTTCCCCATAAGAGAGGATACCATGAATAAACAACTAGGTTGTCGGATCCCACACATACCAAGCATTTCAAATCATACACACAATATGCTCGCTATGTGCAAATACAACATGGCTTCACAACATAACTCTATGTCTGAAAGTATTTATTCAATAGGCTCCGAGGAGCGAGATATTACAAACATGGGTCTGATGACCCAACATATAGAGCATACAAGCATCAAGCGGAAGCATACACATGTTTGAGTACACACAACTACAAAGAGAAAAGGCTGAGAAGCCTGACTATCTACAAGACCCTCCCAAGGGTACAAGATCGTAGTTGAGGTAACAAGCTAAACGTTGAAGTCCACGCGGAACTACTAGCGAGACTGAAGTCTCTCTGCAAAAACATAAATTAAGCAAACGTGAGTACAAATGTACCCAGCAAGACTTACTTCAGAACTAACTACATATGCATCAGTATCAACAAAGGGGTGGTGGGGTTTAACTGCAGCAAGCCAGCTTTGACTCAGTGGCTATCCTGTACTACGACTGCAAGTCACTCTTTTGGGGTGGCGCACACGAGTCCACATATTCACCAAATCAATACACCACTATGATCCGCTCTAGTCTCCCTACGAGAACGCCATCCATAGCACTCACACTTATCTTGCGCATTTTAGAGTATCCACTTTAAGTTATCTATGAACTGTACAGGCAACCCAGAAGTCCATTACTGCAGACACGGCTATTCGAATAGATGATGTTAATCCTGCAGGGGTGTACTTCTTCACACACGCTCTCGCCACTTACCACCATGTACACGTCGTATATCTCGGCAACCTTTAAGCGGAAGCCTGGCGAGGGAGTTGGCCACGACCTGACTAACCACACAAGTCTAGTCCAGGTTTATCGCCTACTCGGGTTCCATCCGCAAGGAGATCCGGCCGGGATGTCGTTCACGGCCCCAAACAATGTGTGCAGGGTTCCCAATCCCACCTCGACGGATGGATCTATGCTTGGTACACCGTGCCACTGTGCCTAGTCTGTCCCAAGCCCACCTGTACCGGATGCCACTTGGTAGACTACTAACACTACCTACAAACACCAGAAACTAGTTGCAACTCCTGGACAAAGATCGAGTTGATTAATGAGTCGAGAGGTGCACTTAAGCATTCCAATGTGTGGTAGTAACTGTTCATGGATCACAAACACAAAACTTAGTTCTTGAGGACGGCTGCAATGAGACAACCCACCATGTACTCCTACATGGCCTCTCAGCGCTACCTTTACCAAACCGTGTTCACACACTTAGCTCTCAATAGTAGGACATGTTCACCACATTCCAATTCATCCCGATGAATCAGACCTGACTCAACTCTAAGCAGTAGCAGGCATGACAAACAAGCATGAATGAGTAGGCACATCAGGGCTCAAACAACTCCTACTCATGCTAGTGGGTTTCATCTATTTACTGTGGCAATGATAGGTCATGCAGAGGAAAGGGGTTCAACTACCGCAACATGTAACAGTTGAATCGTTGTTGTCCTAATGCAGTAAAGAGAGCAGGAGCGAGAGAGTGGGATTGTATCAGAATGAACAAGGGGTTTTTGCTTGCCTGACACTCCTGAAGAAGATATAGTTCTTCATTGGTGTCATCGAACTCAACATCAGAACACGTCTATCGAGAGGGAACAACCACCGGCAACAGAGAAAGAACACAATCAATGCAATGCACATCCAAATGAATGTCATGTCATATTAAGGTATTGAATTGACCTAGTGCAACAATTAGTCATATTCAATGAAGTGGAATTCAAACATATAGCAAATTCCAACTCCAAAACTAATTACCATTTATTCCATAATCATGAATTGTCCTATTCAGTGAGAATAACTTGTTCAAACATGTATGAAAATTCCATATTCAGATTCTTTGGATATTTCTGATAATTTTTGATATATAAAACTTTTCCATTGGAGTTATAGATTATTTACTAAGAATCTTAGAAGTTTGGGGTATTTTCTGAAATAAATAAATCATCTCTGATTTATTTAAAATACCAGAAAATATTTACTGCGTCCGCATTAGGTCATGCTGACATCATTTGGTCAACAGGGCCGGTCCAGGTCAAACCTGACAGGCGGGACCCGCTTGTCATTGTCTGTGGCTTTAACCAAAAGGGTTTATTGGACTGGTGTAGCGAGCGGCCGGCTGCTCGCTACACTTTGCGAGCGGCCGGCCTAAAATTCCAAGTTTTGGTTCCTTAATAATCTATAAATAGCAATTACCTAGTGTGTGTTTTTTTTGTCAGTTAGTGAATGTTTTTGTTAGCATTAAATATGTACAGACTAGTCTGTGAAACACATTTATTTTCGCCTCTTAAATATTTAAAAAGTCATATTTTTAAACCACACGTTGTAATTCAAATCCGTTTTTACCTTTGGATTCATCGCGAGATCTTCGAAACTAGACCCCGCATGGGTATGTTTCAATGATTTTTTTGATGCCAACTTTGATGCTATATGATGCAAGTAAAGTACTGCATTGTGCAACTAGACTACATTACCGCGCCAACTGGGTATATGTGTGTAACTAGTCCTGCCAACTAAATATCAATGCGTGTGCAACTAGTGTCCTGCCAATTAAACATCAATGTGTGTGCAACTAGACTATATTACAAGCCAACTAAGCATATGTGTGTGTAACTAGTCTTCCTGCTAACTAAACATCAATGTGTTTGCAACTAGACTACGTTACAAGTCAACTAAACATTAATGTGTGTGCAACTAGACTACATTACAAGCTATGACAACTCATATGCGACTATGCGGACCAGATTGTGCAACTCTGTGGCCATGCATGTGTCAACTAGGACTACTATGTGTGCAACTACAACTATTGTGGATGCAGCTCCAAAAAATTGGGTTTGAAAAAAATTGCATCATGCAGTACTAAAGTTGCACAAAGCAGTACTGAAGTTGCACAATATAGCGCTAAAGTTGGCATCAAAAAAATTTCGTCGAAACAAACTCATGGGGGATCTAGTTTCAAAGATCTCGTCGCAAAGAATTCAACAGTGAAGACGGATCTGAATTCCAACGCGCAGTTTGAAAGATATGGCTTTTTAAAAATTTGAAAAAACCAAAATAATTGTACGTGAAGTTGTTTCTTTCAAATTGGACTAACCAGTATGAACACATTAAATATTGATAACGACATGTACTAGCAGACAAAAAACAACTCATGCATGGCAAGAAGCCCGGCCCCTCGTTCTCTCCAATTGGCGTGCGACCAGTTTTTAGATTTTGGGGGGTTATTTTAGACCGGGGATTAGTTATCCGGTGGGGTCTAGTGTCAGTGATTGTGGGATTTAATTAGTGGCGCATTAGCCCCTAATGATGTGTCCACGTCATCCAAACGGCGGTTAGCCGCCGGTGCTAATCGGGACATGGCGGGGTTGCCCGTCCGACCAACTCCTGCGACGGGAGCTCGCGCGGCTGGGTCCTACAGAAGCAGCGCAACAAGGCGCGTCAACCAGTGGTGGTGGGTGGTGCTAGGGTGGCCGGAATCGCTGATGGCGGTGAGCGGGGCAGCGGCCGGAGCTACTGCCTGCACGGGCGCGGTGCTAGAGCAAGCGGGCGAGCGAGCAAAGGGGCTAGGCGGCCTCCTGGGGTCATCAGGACCTCGATGCAGTGCAAGGGCACGGCTTTCTCGAGCTCAAGCCACGACGGCGACAAGGACGCCGACGGTGAGCTCGGGAGCTTGCGGGACGGTGGCTACGGGACGCACGCGAGGGAAAAGGTGGAGGGGAGAGGGTCAGTGGCTGATGGCGAGTTGGCCGGTGCAGACGGCGGGTCCGGGGAAGAGTCGGAGCGTGCGGGGCGGCGAGGCGGATCTCCGGTGGACGATGGCGAAGGCGACGACGATGGCGACGAAGCGGGGCCCTCCGGCTTGTTTCCTTCGGCATGGAGATGTGGTGCTCGACAGCAGAGATGCCGGACACGGCGGCGCGGCGAAATGAGGACGGTGGCCACGTGGGTGAAACACGGCGACGGCGGAGCGCTCTCTGGTGAGGTCGGGGAAGGGGGCTAGAGGGCGAGGGGGAGAGCAGAGAGTGAGGGAGAAGGGCCAGGGGGCCCGGGGCCTCTCCAGGCGCTCGGTCGAGGACGGGGGGGAGGAAGCAGGAGGTGGCGCCGGTGCACGCGCGGGCGACACGCCTCTGCCTTCTGGCAGAGGTGGCAGACGACTGGCAGTTGCCAGTGGGCTGGGCCGGCTGGAGGACCTGGGCCGCCAGGCAGGTAAGGCCAGGTAGGTTCCTTTTCTAATTTTGTTTCTATTTTTCTATTATTTTCTCTATTTTGATTTAGTAGTAAAATACCAAACCATTATGTAAAATGCTGAAAGTATTTGTGGGCACTTTTGAAATTATTTCCAACAGCCCTCAACTAGTTTCACCATTATTAGAACATTTAAACTATTTATAGAATTTAAATGCCCCAATTCAAATATAATATGGATTAATTCAAAAATCCAAAATGTCCTAGAAATATGTTCATCATTTTTGGCAGAGGTTTTCACCTTTATCAGAAATCATGAACATTTTCAAAGGGCATTTTGGGTTCATTGAAAATTATTTTATGTTGAACCTATTTAATTTGATCCATTGCTAGGGTTTGATCAATCCCCATTTCAGATTCAAAAGAATTTAAACATGATGCAACACATGACTAGCTAGCTCAGAGCATACCAGAACTAGGGATGTGACAACTCACCCCTACTAAACAAGAATCTCGTCCCGAGATTCAAGATGTGAGGTAAGAAGACAGAGGAAACACAAGGCTAACACGAGTCCATGATCCAATTTCCCTACTCGAAGATGTTGGTTCATTGCTCCAATTGATCTTGACGCCTTTGCTTTCGAGATATTCATCCAACACGATCACGACAGAAAGAAACTCTGTAGGAAACGATCTCCTTGAAGGTTGAGCACTCAAGATCAGCTCATGGAATGAGACGTGGAAACATCTCTTGAGTTGGGACACAAAAACATACATCAATACGGATGGATAGTAACAGACGATGAAGTTCGATTTGGTAGGCAACTATTCCATGCTTAAGAAGATGGCGGATGGGTTCAAAGTAGCAAGGAGATAATTACCACGATTCCATAATGGGGCACCCTAGAGGAGGTGACTCGTAGGATTATTCCCTTAAGTGGCAGAAAGAATTACTTTTGACATAGAGATCATTGAGGTTCTTTATACCAGCCTAAGGCAATCACAATCGATCATTTGAAGGAGTTCAAAAGAATGACATACTCGGAGTAGAATGGATGATGAGGACTACCTTGTTGAAGACAATGCAAGGAATGATTTTTGCTTATCATCGGGAATGGATGGGACCCATGGCAAGTCCACTTTTGAAGATGATCTTGGACATCAACTGCTGAGAAGGGCAGCCCATGGGAAATTGGCACAATGGCGCTGGAAGCTGGAAACAAAATGCAACTGCTGGGAATGTTCCAACCATCATATTTGCCTGAGAATCAGATCCGACTGGTGATAGGATACTTCAGACTCAGCATGTCTGAAAAGAAAGTTTGCAACACAAATCGATGAGATGACGTTGCGAAATTCTCGGGAAATGAACTACGATAGCAAGCTCCAAAACATGAGTTGGTTCTGCTACAACATGTGAACACGTTGTCCAAGACAAGCATGACCACGTATTAGTCTTATAATAAAATATTACCGAGTATTGTTTGGGAACCATCATCGGGGATATCGAAGTCTTGTGCATTACCATGGATTAGCACTTAACTGCTTTTCCTGGAACAAATCAGTCAGTGGCTTGGTGTGCCAGGGAAACCATATGGAGTGGAGGTAATTAATCTACCAAACCATAGAATATATTCGCACATGCATAACTGACTTGGGATGGTACCAGAGGAAACAAACCCAATCTTTCTCGAACTCACGGCGGCAACTTGCACCAAATGCACATGAATTCGAGGAAGTCACTTCTTCCATCCAAGCATAAGCTTCATGAACGGAACACGAAGGCATTGCTTACAAAGTTTCCAACACTAGGTTGATGCTCAACATGAATCATGGAGGAGACGAAATGCTGCTGATGGGCTCAACAACAACTCATCGGAATTTTCCATATCACTGGAATTCCACCATTATGTGAACAATGTGATAGTATTAGTCAGACCAAGGATGTAATGGTGTATGCTCGAGGAACAACCACAAGTAAGATGACATTACAAATATCGTTGGTTCTAACTTGATTTGATGATTGCCCACACTCAAATCAAAGTTTTGATAAGACAATAGGTCAAACAACTGATTGCAGGGACCAATCGATGAAAATATCATCTTTCTTCAACTAACACACAAACACAAGGATATCTCTTTGGAATGAACTAAGTTAGGCAAGCTTTTATCTTCCAATTCTCCAAGTTGTTGTGTAGCTTAACCAACGGTATCCAACACAAATTCTTGGAGAAAGGGATGGCTACAAGAAACCAACTTGATCACGAACTCAACATAGTGGTCAGGTGACAACCTGGTGATACTTCCGAGAAGATATTCGGAAAATCACGAACCACCGATATTTTATTAAGCTCGAGAACAATCTTGCTTTTCAGGGCAAGACGATACGATCAAAAGAGCGAGGGATTGACACAATCCTAACTCATTGATCGAAGAGTGCACCGAAAATAAGGACTAGATAGCACAATCTATCTTAGAATGATGATTCAAGAACCAACATGTTAAGAATGAAATTATTGTCCTTTAACTACCAAGCAACAAGGTTGTTAGGAGTATTGATTTCACACATCACAGTTCACCTGTCGGCATTCTGGTTACAACAACACAGGAACCGAGGAATGAGGAATGATGGAGAGAAGTATCACTGCATTAAGAATTCATAAGAGGGTGTGCAATTCTCATGGCATACTTGATATGGAAGAGGGCAACACTCCAAGGTAGAACAGAACAAAAGCTGGATTGGCATTTGATCTGCGGAATACAACTACTTTGATCCAATCCTGGAGATGGATAAGGTACTGAAGTTTGCTTCTCCTAGTCATTCCGAAATAGAATGGCTTGAAGGACCACAAGGGTAATAAGCATTGATGAACGGATGCATACATACTCTTGACTATCAATTGATAGACGAAGGTCAGAAGACAACTAAAGAGGGACAACTCAAAAGAACATATGATTTTATGAGTTGTGGATGCATGGACTAGCATGTCGAACGAGTTCAACATATTTCTTTCGAATAACCCATGCAGAAAGGTTGAACTGGCAGATTTACAATATAGAACCGAGAACTCATCAAGAGCACTCCGGTTGTGATCTTTCGGTTTAGCGAGGAACTTCTACCATAAGCAATTCATGGTATTTGGAAGAAGGATATACCACGAACCTCGAGGACTAATACAAAGGTTACTAATATCCTAAAGGAACTAGCAAATACTATCAACAAGAAGTAAGTAGGGGGAATCTCGGGTTCAAGAACCCAGGAATAGAATACCTACTATTAAGTGGCATCACGAGATGCTTTCGAGAATGACGGCCAGAGTTATCACACTGGGATCAAAAAACATGGCTAGATTACTAGGTGATTAGCTAAGACACCTAGGGTCATAATAATAGCTCCAACATATATGTCGAGGTAATGGAGTACCTCAACTCAGCAATAAGTGTGGTCAATCTGGCCCAAAAGGATCATCGGGAACGGGAAGAAGGGATTTGCAAATGCATCAGACTATTTAGAAATCTGGGATGACTCGGACAGCATAACAGCTCTAAATGCTCAAAAAGATTTGAGACATCCTGCAAAATAGTGGCATGACCACTCAACATCCCAATACCAAGGTTCTAAACTGAGACATGAATCCATCAATCCTATAAGTCTATGGATTAGTAACACGTGATCCTGATAGAAAGAATAGAAAGCCTAGTTCCTTAACCCCGTAGGAAAGATAGGATGACTCAGATCAGAAGGGCATAAGGTAAAGGAGTAAAAAGAGCCTTACGTTCCATGCCACAATCAATTCCCTTATATAACTAAAGAAATTCTAGGCTCAACTTCGACCAGTTTGGCTTGGTAATCCTATAGGCAGTCAAGCTCTGATACCAAAGCTGTCAGGACCCTGATCCTAAGTCACACTAATCTAGCATGTAACACATCATATCACTTTGCGGCCTCACGCACGGTACTCCCACGGGTGCCACCTTACCTGGCCTGGGACCGTTTGCACCTTTTGGCTCACGTATATGATAGCGTTGCTAGCATCCGTATGACAAAGAACCCAAGCCGACATGACTAGTCGTAAACCCAAAGTGGCACTAACTTACAGGGACAGGCATACATGACCCAACAACGAACGTGTCGGTCATCAGCGAGTGAATCCAGGCTGTAGCAGCTGGGCTAATAGGACTCCGGAGAATCTGGGCTGTATCAGGCTAACAGGACTCCGGTAGACACCGCGTGACACTTACCCGTAGGGGCAAACACAGGAACGAAGAAGGACACATGCCGGCCAGCCTAAGTGTTCCGAAGCAGTAGCAAGCTACCATGGCTCAGTGGAAGCACTAGGAGACATTTCCCCATAAGAGAGGCTACCATGAATAAACAACTAGGTTGTCGGATCCCGCACATACCAAGCATTTCAAATCATACACACAATATGCTCGATATGTGCAAATACAACATGGCATCACAACATAACTCTGTGACTCAAAGTATTTATTCAATAGGCTCCGAGGAGCGAGATATTACAAACATGGGTCTGATGACCCAACAAAGAGAGCATACAAGCATCAAGCGGAAGCATACACATGTCTGAGTACAGACAACTACAAAGAGAAAAGGCTGATAAGCCTGACTATCTACAAGACCCTCCCAAGGGTACAAGATCGTAACTGAGGTAACAAGCTAAGCGTCGAAGTCCACGCAGAACTACTAGTGAGACTGAAGTCTCTCTGCATAAACATAAATTAAGCAAACATGAGTACAAATGTACCCAGCAAGACTTACTTCAGAACTAACTACAAATGCATCAGTATCAAAAAAGGGGTGGTGGGGTTTAACTGCAGCAAGCCAGCTTTGACTGAGTGGCTATTCTGTACTATGACTGCAAGTCACTCTTTTGGGGTGGCGCACACGAGTCCACATATTCACCAAATCAATACAACACTATGGATCCGCTCCCATCTCCCTACGAGAATGCCATCCATAGCACTCACGCTTATCTTGCGCATTTTAGAATATCCACTTTAAGTTATGTATGAACTATACACGCAACCCCGAAGTCCATTACCGCGGACATGGCTATTCGAATAGATGATGTTAACCCTGCAGGGGTGTACTTCTTCACACACGCTCTCGCCCCTTACCACCATGTACACGTCGTGTATCTCGGCAACCTTCAAGCGGAAGCCTGGCGAGGGAGTCGGCCACGACCTGACTAACCACACAAGTCTTTAGTCCAGGTTTATCGCCTATTCGGGTTCCATCCGCAAGGAGATCCGGCCGGGGTGTCGCTCACGGCCCCAAACGATGTGTGCAGGGTTCCCAAGCCCACCTCGACGGGTGGATCTACGCTTGGTACACCGTGCCACTGTGCCTAGTCTGTCCCAAGCCCACCTGTACCGGGTGCCACTTGGTAGACTACTAACACTACCTACAAGCACCAGAAACTAGTTGCAACTCCTGGACAGAGATCGAGTTGATTAATGAGTTGAGAGGGGCACTTAAGCATTCCAATGTGTGGTAGTAACTATACATGGATCACAAACATAGAACTCAGTTCCTGAGGACGGCTGCAATGAGACAACCCAGCATGTACTCCTACATGGCCTCTCACGGCTACCTTTACCAAATCGTGTTCATACACTTAGCTCTCAACAGTAGGACATGTTCACCACATTCCAATTCATCCCCGGTGAATCAGACCTGACTCAACTCTAAGTATTAGCAGGCATGACAAACAAGCATGAATGAGTAGGCACATCAGGGCTCAAACAACTCCTACTCATGCTAGTGGGTTTCATCTATTTACTGTGGCAATGACAGGTCATGCAGAAGAAAGGGGTTCAACTACCGCAACATGTAACAGTTGAATCGTAATTGTCCTAATGTAGTAAAGAGAGCAGGAGCGAGAGAGTGGGATTGTATCAGAATGAACAAGGGGTTTTTGCTTGCCTGGCACTCCTGAAGAAGATATAGTTCTTCATTGGTGTCATCGAACTCAACATCGGAACACGTCTATCGAGAGGAACAACCACCGGCAACAGAGAAAGAACACAATCAATGCAATACACATCCAAATGAATGTCATGTCATATTAAGGTATTGAACTGACCTAGTGGAACAGTTAGTCATATTCAATGAAGTGGAATTCAAACATATAGCAAATTCCAACTGCAAAACTAATTACCATTTATTACATAACCATGAATTTTCCTATTTAGTGAGAATAACTTGTTCAAACATGCATGAAAATGCCATATTCGGATTCTTTGGATTTTTCTGACAATTTTTCACATATAAATCTTTTCTATTAGAGTTATAGATTATTTTATATGAATTTTAGAAGTTTGGGGTATTTTCTAAAATAAATAAATCAGCTCTGATTTATTTAAAATACCAGAAATTATTTACTACGTCCGCATTAGGTCATGCTGACATCATCTGGTCAACGGGCCGGTCCAGGTCAAACCTGACAGGCGGGACCCGCTTGTCATTGTCTGTGGCTTTAACCAAAAGGGTTTATTTTTAAACCGGGGATTAGTTATCCGGTGGGGGTCCAGTGTCAGTGACTATGGGGTTTAATTGGTGGAGCATTATACCCTAATTACGTGTCCACGTCATCCAAACGGCGGTTAGCCGCCGGTGCTAATCGGGACACGGCGGGGTTGCCCGTCCGACCAACTCCGGCAATGGGAGCTCGCGCGGCTGGGTCCTGCAGAAGCAGCGCGACAAGGCACGCCGACCAGTGGTGGTCGGTGGTGCTAGAGTGGCTGAAATCACTGATGGCAGTGAGCGGGGCGGCGACCGGAGCTACTGCCTGCACGGGCGCGGTGCTAGAGCAAGCGGACGAGCGAGCAAAGGGGCTAGGCGGCCTCCTGGGGTCATCAGGACCTCGATGCAGTGCAAGGGCGCGGCTTTCTCGAGCTCAAGCCACGACGGCGTCAAGGACGCCGACGGTGAGCTCGGGAGCTTGCGGGACGATGGCTACGGGATGCGCGCGAGGGAAAAGGCGGAGGGGAGAGGGTCAGTGGCTCATGGCGAGTTGGCCGGTGCAGACGGCGGGGCCGGGAAAGCATCGGAGCGAGCGGGCGGCGAGGCAGATCTCCGGCGCCCGATGGCGAAGGCGATGACGATGGCGATGAAGCGGGGCCCTCCGGCTTGTTTCCTTCGGTGTGGAGACGTGGTGCTCGATAGCAGAGATGCCGGACACGGCGGCGCGGAGAAAGGAGGACGGTGGCCACATGGGTGAAACACGGCGACGGCGGAGCACTCTCTGGTGAGGTCGGGGAAGGGCGCTAGAGGGCGAAGAGGAGAGCAGAGAGTGAGGGAGAAGGACTAGGGGGCTCGGGGCCTCTCCAGGCTCTCAGTCGAGGACGGGAGGGGGGGGGGGAGGAAGCAGGAGGTGGCGTCCGATGCACGCGTGGGCAACACGCCTCTGCCTTCTGGCAGAGGTGGGAGACGACTGGCAGTTGCTAGTGGGCTGGGCCGGCTGGAGGAGCTGGGCTGCCAGGCAGGTAAGGCCAGGTAGGTTCCTTTTCTAATTTTGTTTCTTTTTTCTATTATTTTCTCTGTTTTGATTTAGTAGTAAAATACTAAACCATTTTGTAAAATGCTGAAAGTATTTGTGGGCACTTTTGAAATTATTTCCAACAGCCCTCAACTAGTTTCACCATTATTAGAACATTTAAACTATTTATAGAATTTAAATACCCCAATTACAATATAATATGGACTAATTCAAAAATCCAAAATGTCCTAGAAATATGTTCTTCATTTTTGGCAGAGGTTTTCACCTTTATCAGAAATCATGAACATTTCAAAGGGCATTTTGGGTTCATTGAAAATGATTTTATGTTGAACCTATTTAATTTGATCCGGTGCTAGGGTTTGATCAATCCCCATTTCAGATTCAAAAGAATTTAAACATGATGCAACACATACCTAGCTAGCTCAGAGCATACCAGAACTAGAGATGTGACAAGAAGCATGACATCCGTTGGATGGACATCCACGACCACTGCTGCTAGAACCGTGTGTTGACTACAAGTTGACAAAGCCTTGCATACGCGTCAATTTAGTAGGCCCACAAGTGTGTGGCAGAGAACTTATAGCCCATTTGAGATTTGTAAGAATGTACAACCCATTTTCGAATTCTAATGGAATTTACTACATCCCATTTACAGTTTGTTAAAAGTACTACCCATTTTCTAGCTAGGACAACAATTAATAATTTCAACCAACTGTTCAAAACGGAATTCAATAAAATTTCCCACATTTTGATGTGATCCAAATATTTTTATCCCGAAATTTCTAGTCAGATTAAATGCAATTTCAATATAAAGTTGTATTACGTAAAAATCCAACGAAACATTGCATGCGCAACAATTAATGAAATTAAAATTTTCAAAATCCAAAAATCATATTTTATAAAGTAATTACGTGTTTGGTGCATTTTTTACAGTTACTACCCAGTTTTTATAATTACACCCCATTTATTATTTCTTAAAGACCATTTTATTGTTAAGCCTAATGCATCCCTCCTAAGAAAGATTTGCAGCCCATGGGGGGGGGATACCAAGTTGGCCTTGCCTGGGTATTCCTTAAGAAAAAGTGTAGCTGGGCTAGCCATTTTTAGCTTGAAAAAAATTTTATATTTGGGCTAGATATCTAGCTTGGGCTAGACGGGCCATAGCCCGCCCAATTAATGCCCTGCTCTCCTCTGAACAACAACGAAAACATCGCTCAAGAAAAACTCTGCAGTGCTCACACCTCAAAAACACAAATACTACTCGAGCTGCTTGGTCCTTGCTGTCGTCCGCTCCTTGTATAATTCTCTCATTTATTGACTACATAGTTTGACAATGGTGTGGGACCGTGATGTCAGAAAACTAGGAGGAAAAAAATTACAGTTGTAAATAATAAGAAGGCACTTGCGTACGTGCGGCTATGGCCCTGGTGGGTCCCCACTGTCATCCTCTCCAAGTAAAGTCATCTCCTCATTCCACATGTCCGTTGACCATGTTGACAACGCGACACGGCGGCGCCACGGTGAGTGCAACAACTCGAAGGATGAGGGAGAGGGCCTTACGGGCCCTACGGATGGTCTGATACAGCGCCCGCTGCTCATTCGGGAAGCCAGGATCATAGGGCCACATGTCCGCGACGGCATTGTCGTTCGCTTGTTCACCGGTGCTCATTGAGGAGACGGAGGTTGCAACACAGTTCCTCCTGCGCTGTTAGCTCTTCCTCCATTAGGGCGTCGAAGTGCGGCCGCACCTGCTCTATGGTGAACACGGCATGAACCGGTTTAGACAGTGGCGCCGACTCCTGGTCGGAAGCTACGTCCATCGTCTGATTGTCGTTGCTCAGCTCGGCGAGCTCGCTGGCGAGCCAGCATGTCCGGCTGCTGGACCGACCCGCTGCCAAGCACAAGTCTAACTGCCCTGGCCCACCCACACCACCTCCCTCGCCTGCGCACGCTTTCCGCCTGAAACAGTCAGTGCCGCCCGCCCCACTTCCCGGTGCAGGCGGTTTCTCCGCCTTCAAACGACACAAGTGCCGTCCATTTGTCCGTCTGCCACCCACATTAATGATGCGCGGTTGCCGAGGCGGCTACTCTAGCACCACATGTCCGTCCCTCCACCGCCACCATTGCTATATAAACTGCTACGTCAACCATAGCCGCAGTCATCCGCCTCCGTTCCCTTTTTCTTGTCCACACCACTACTGCTCACCACGGCTTCCTCGCGCTCCAGCACTCCTAGGGACGGGCAGACGACGGACCACAAGGAGATGGTAGCCATTGCTGCCGACTGGCTGGCCGGCAGGCAGTCGAAGGACGACGACGTCCCAATGAAGAACATAGTAGTCGATGATCCGGCGCCAACCCCCTCCTCCGTGCCATCCTCGTCGGTGCATTACACCATGACCATCGGTGAGGCCCGTGCCCAATATATGGACATGGTGAGGCAGAAGCGTCAGGATCAGGCCGACGCCGCCTACAACCACCTTCTCCTCCAGGAGCATCTGCAGGCGGAGGAGCAGATCACCATGGAGCGGGCAGAGGAGGAGGCGCTGCTCGACTCGTACCACTCCACCCGCGAGGGCCACCTCGAGCGCTGGCGGTACCGCATGCGGGTGGCAGAGGCTGCGACCGCCTACAAAGAGGGCGATGAAGCGGGCGAGGTGCTATTTGGCAAGACCGAGGACGAGGCAGAGGACAATGCCGGCTTCGACGAGTTCTCGCTCTGTGATACGTCCATTTTGCATCATGCTTTTATGTAAATATTTATTGCATTATGGGCTATCATTACACATTATATCTCAATACTTATGGCCATTCTCTCTTATTTTACAAGGTTTACCATGAAGAGGGAGAACGCCGGCAGCTGGAATTCTGGCTGGAAAAGGAGCAAACGTTGGAAACCTATTCTGCACAACTCCAAAAGTCTTGAAACTCCACGAAACCACCTTTTGGATTTATTAAGAATTTATGAGCGAAAGAAATAGGCCAGGGGGCCCACACCCTGTCCAGGAGACAGGGGGCGCCCCCTCCCCCTATAGGGCGCGACCCCTATCTCCTGGCCCCCCTGGTGGGCCTCCGGCGTCCATCTTATGCTATATCATCACCCTTACCCTGGAAAAAATCATGGGCAAGCTTACGGGATGAAACTCCGCAGCCACGAGGCGGAACCTTGGCAGAATCAATCTAGGGCTCTGGCGGAGCTGTCCTGCCGGGGACACTTCCCTCCGGGAGGGGGAAATCATCACAACGTCATCACCAACGATCCTCTCATCGGGAGGGGGTCAATCTCCATCAACATCTTCACTAGCACCATCTCCTCTCAAAACCCTAGTTCATCTCTTGTATCCAATCTTGTATCAAAACCACAAATTGGTACCTGTGGGTCGCTAGTAGTGTTGATTACTCTTTATAGTTGATGCTATTTGGTTTACTTGGTGGAAGATCATATGTTCAGATCCTTCATGCATATTATTATCCCTCTGATTATGAACATGAATATGCTTTGTGAGTAGTTACGTTTGTTCCTAAGGACATGGGTGAAGTCTTGCTATTAGTAGTCATGTGAATTTGGTATTCGTTCGATATTTTGATGAGATGTATGTTGTCTCTCCTCTAGTGGTGTCATGTGAACATCGACTACATGACACTTCACCATTATTTGGGCCTAGAGGAAGGCATTGGGAAGTAGTAAGTAGATGATGGGTTGCTAGAGTGACAGAAGCTTAAACCCTAGTTTACGCGTTGCTTCATTAGGGGTTGATATGGGCCCATATGTTTAATGCTGTGGTTAGGTTTACCTTAATACTCCTTTTTGTAGTTGCGGATTGCTTGCAATAGGGTTTAATCATAAGTGGGATGCTTGTCCAAGTTAGGGCAGTACCCAAGTGCCGGTCCACCCACATATCAAATTATCAAAGTACCGAACGTGAATCTTTCGAACGTGATGAGAACTAGCTTGACGATAATTCCCAATGTGTCCTCAGGAGCTCCTTCCTCATTATTAGAATTTGTCCAGGCTTATCCTTTGATACATAAAGGATTGGGCCACCTTGCTGCACTTTATTTACTTTATTTACTTTTTGCTTGTTACTATTTATCTTATCACAAAACTATCTATCACCTACTATTTCAGTGCTTGCAGAGAAAACCTTACTGAAAACCGCTTATCATTTCCTTCTGCTCCTCATTGGGTTCGACACTCGTACTTATCGAAAGGACTACGATAGATCCCTTACACTTGTGGGTCATCACTCTGCTGGCATCGACGAGGCCCTGCTCCACCGAGGCCCCGCGGTGCCAACAACGAGGCAGAGGACACCGCCGGCTCCGCCGAGGCCCCGCCCCGCCGGCACCGAGGCGGAGGCCCTACTCCGCCGAGGCCCCGCCCCGCCAACAATGAGGTAGAGGACATCTCCGGCTCAGCCGAGGCCCCACCCTACCGGCAATGAGGGGGAGGATTTCCCCTGGTCCGCCGAAGCACCGCCCCACCGGCAATGAGACAAAGGATATCGCCGGCTCCATTGAGGCCCCGCCCCGCTGCCAACGAGGCCGTGCCACACAGAAAACAAGGAAGAGTAGAACACGGTAGGTCGCCGCCGCTCGAGTCCAAGTAAGGCCACCGCTGCTACCCTCCGGTTGAAGCCCAGCTAGGCAGGTTGACCATTGACGGCCAATTAGCTTCTTGATGGCGACGTGGAGTCGGAAAGCTATGTTGGAGAAGGACGCTGCTTCTACTTAACTGCTGGTGCAGTTGGCTGACTGACACGTGGGCCCAACAGGCATCTGGGCCACATGTCAGTTACGCAACTGCACCTGCAGTTAAGTCACTAAAGCTTAGTCCGCTAGAGAAGAAGCTTCTGTTCGGCTCAGCCGGACACAGGTGAGTAGCTTCGATTAATTAATTATACCTCCAGCGCACCCCTTTTTAGTTGAAGAATGTCTGAAATGTAATGAAATCCGACATGTTTATATAAAATCCGACCATGTATGAATGAATTTAGTTCGATTAGTTCGAATTCTTGTATCACTGGATTGGATGAACATGCAAAACAATATGTACTAGCATTATTCCCAGGGTGATCACCTCCTTTGCAACAGTTTCACATGTACTCCGTCCGGTCCTTAGTCTGCGTACAAGTTTTGTCTGCAGTCAAAGTATCTCTACTTTGACCAATCTTATAAAAGACAGTATGAACTTTCGCAATGTGCAAAATAAAATGGAACAGAGGGAGTACAAAGAGTTTGAGCAGTTTTTTAGCGTTCCTGTACATTGCAATCAAACACACATGCCAGGAAATTCATAGAGAACACTCAAAACAATCGATGATTATGCATCTCAGCGATTCACATGTCAGAGCCAATATTTACTTCACAACTAAAGAATAAAGAAAAATCGGTCGACGTTGCTGACAGCAAAGGGCATCCCATTCGAAAATATCAAACGCATGTCTTCTTGCTAACATCAATTTGCAAAATTTGACAATGTTGTCCCATTCCAAAATGGCAAATGCTTGTTGTTTTGCGCACATCAATGAGCAAACTTTGACAAGGTTTTCTCATTCCAAAATATCAAATGCCTACGATTGTGGAATGGGCAGGGTTTGCCATCAGTTCGGATATTGACATGGCACCTCGTGCTAAATAAACCAATTGTTCTTTCTGTGCAGTTCCACCAAAATCAACCAAATTCATGCGTAGCTTGTATGATTTTGCCCTTATATGTTGCAACGCCTTAAACTTATCGGCACCTCCTTTCTTGTGGTGGAAATGAATGATTCGATGTATTCATGAACATTTTGTGCAGTTCCCATTGAAATCAAGCTGATCACCCCTCTTTGCACAAATACAAGAAAAGTGATTAGTATAAAGCAAATTGTACTATGAATTGATAGTTTAAACATGCACCTACATGGTCCATGTAGAGCACACTTTTAAAAAAATGGAACTCACGGCAAAGAATCCTAGAACAACATTGTACTTGCACATCATAACAAAAAATGGAGATCTATTAGTCCTTTTGAGCTGAAGTTAGTTTGGTGTTGTGGGGGAGTAATGTAACCATCCTTCAACTGCTCCTTCTGATGAGAAGATAGACAGGGCTTCTTCATCCTGGCATAATCGGAACTAGTCACTTCACGTACTCCATATTCTTCTTCAGAGGAGGATGATCCTGTTGTGCAAAGACAAGAGGACAACTAAATGCTAGCATCCCTGTTTGCTCTAAAAAAGGAAAGGAAATATTTAAAACAACACAAATGAAGCACTTCTCAAGGACAATACCACTTTCTCATGACAGTATCTAAACAGTAGCACAACACCAATAGAGATGACAAAGCTCAATCATATGGATGAAATCCGTGGGCGAGTACCAACCTTTGTCAGGAGACTTATTGTGTAGAGCATACAGATCAAGCACTTCTCGCTTACTATATACTCCTTGATTAGTTTAATGTTTCCAACATCTTCTTGTGCAGTTCCACTAAAATATATGGTATCTTCAAAGAATATCCCTGTTTGCACAAGTAGAGATAATTACATATTACATTAAGAGTGGCATCAAATCAGTGGCAAAACAATTGCTCGTTCCAGCCATAGCAATAAATTAAGATGCAAACTATATCATTATTTGTGTCATCACAGTTCCAGTGCTTCATTACAGCACCGGGAGTTGATTTTTGTTTTTGTTTCGCTTGTTCTTCCCCTTCATCACTTGGTTCAATAACAGACAAGCTTCGCCTTCAATGTAAGATTTGGCATGTCAATTAGGGAGCACAAGTATAGCACTAAACAACGACATTAATTTTCTGATGAAAGTGGCAAAATATAGGCCAACAGTTGTGAAATATCCTTATCTTACCTCAATGGGATATTACGGTGCACATACAGATTGGAAGTCTTGTCTCCATTTGTGCAGTTCACTAAAATCAAGCAACATTACCGTACAAGTAGCACAACATATGAAAGCACACTGCACAATCATGTGAAAGAAGGCTAGTACTGACCTCTCATGACGCGGAATTCAAACAACTCACAAGAAGAAAATCTAAACCAAATTTTCCAACACGGATAGGAAGTAAGATCTCCTCTTGTGCAGTTCCACTAAGATTAAGCAATCAAGCAACGTTGTCGGTGTGACATTTTGGTTGAACTGCACAAAACACTCTTAAAACAAAAGTGTTTTGTGCAGTGCAACAAAAGGTCACAATAGCAATAAGGTGAAGTAGATAACCCTGTTTACACAGAGGTGCAAAGGAAACAACTAGTGGTCAATAACGATGGATGACACAGAAGCCAACAAAAAGAAGCATCTAAGTTATCTAAATGGGAAAGAAAGCAAGACAGTAGCATTTCTCAAACGGTGGCATTGATTGATATTAACAAAGAAATTATATTAACAATAAAATTCGTTAAACATGTAATTTGCTTTTAACTGTGGCATTGCATCAATTTTGCAGTGGCATTATTAGAGGGTGTTTGTTTACAGGGACATTTTGTTGGGGAACGTAGTAATTTCAAAAAATTTCCTACGCACACGCAAGATCATGGTGATGCATAGCAACAAGAGGGGAGAGTGTCGTCCACGTACCCTCGTAGACCGTAAGCGGAAGCGTTATGACAACGCGGTTGATGTAGTGATTATTATCAACACTATCATCAGGAAGATTAACTCCCAGTTGAATCAAGTGATTATTATACCCAGACATTTTGAGTATATGTTCACTGATAGAACTATTCTCCTCCATCTTGCAGCTATAGAACTTATTGGAGACTTCATATCTCTCAATCCAGGCATTTTCTTGAAATATTAACTTCAACTCCTGGAACATCTCATATGCTCCATGACGTTCAAAACGTCGTTGAAGTCCCGGTTCTAAGTCGTAAAGCATGGCACACTGAACTATTGAGTAGTCATAAGCTTTGTTTTGCCAGACGTTCTTAATGTCGTCAGTTGCATCTGCAGCAGGCCTGGAACCCAGCGGTGCTTCGAGGATGTAATTCTTCTGTGCAGCAATGAGGATAATCCTCAAGTTACGGACCCAGTCCGTGTAATTGCTACCATCATCTTTCAACTTTGGTTTCTCAAGGAACGCATTAAAATTCAACGGAATAACAACACGGGCCATCTATCTGCAACAACGTAGACAAGCAAAATACTATCAGGTACTAAGTTCATTATAAATTAAAGTTCAATTAATCATATTACTTAAGAACTCCCACTTAGATAGACATCCCTCTAATCATCTAAGTGATCACATGATCCAAATCAACTAAACCATGTCCGATCATCACATGAGATGGAGTAGTTTTCAATGGTGAACATCACTATGTTGATCATATCTACTATATGATTCACGCTCGACCTTTCGGTCTCAGTGTTCCGAGCCCATATCTGCATATGCTAGGCTCGTCAAGTTTAACCTGAGTATTCTTCATGTGCAAAACTGTCTTACACCCATTGTATTTGAATGTAGAGCTTAGCACACCCTATCATCACGTGGTGTCTCGGCACGAAGAACTTTCGCAACGGTGCATACTCAGGGAGAACACTTATACCTTGAAATTTAGTGAGAGATCATCTTATAGTGCTACCGTCAATCAAAGCAAAATAAGATACATAAAAGATAAACATCACATGCAATCAGTAAAAGTGATATGATATGGCCATCATCATCTTGTGCCTTTGATCTCCATCTCCAAAGCACCGTCATGATCACCATCATCACCAGCGCGACACCTTGATCTCCATCGTAGCATCGTTGTCGTCTCACCAACTATTGCTTCTACGACTATCGCTACCGCTTAGTGATAAAGTAAAGCAATTACAGGGCGATTGCATTGCATACAATAAAGTGACAACCATATGGCTCCTGCCAGTTGCCGATAACTCTGTTACAAAACATGATCATCTCATACAATAAAATTTAGCATCATGTCTTGACCATATCACATCACAACATGCCCTGCAAAAACAAGTTATACGTCCTCTACTTTGTTGTTGCAAGTTTTACGTGGCTGCTATGGGCTGAGCAAGAACCGTTCTTACCTACGCATTAAAACCACAACGATAATTCGTCAAGTTAGTGTTGTTTTAACCTTCTCAAGGACCGGGCGTAGTCACACTCGGTTCAACTAAAGTTGGAGAAACTGACACCCGCCAGCCACCTGTTTGCAAAGCACGTCGGTAAAACCAGTCTCGCATAAGCGTACGCGTAATTTCTGTTCGGTCCGCTTCATCCAACAATACCGCTGAACCAAAGTATGACATGCTGGTAAGAAGTATGACTTGTATCGCCCACAACTCACTTGTGTTCTACTCGTGCATATAACATCTACGCATAAACCTGGCTCGGATGCCACTGTTGGGGAACGTAGTAATTTCAAAAAAATCCTACGCACATGCAAGATCATGGTGATGCATAGAAATGAGAGGGGAGAGTGTCGTCCACATACCCTCGTAGACCGTAAGCGAAAGCGTTATGACAACGCGGTTGATGTAGTCGTACGTCTTCACGATCGACCGATCCAAGTACCGAACGTACGACACCTCCGTGATCTACACACGTTTAGCTCGGTGATGTCCCACGAACTCATGATCCAGTAGAGCTTCGAGGGAGAGTTCCGTCAGCATGACGGCGTGATGACGATGTTGATGAAGCTACCGACGTAGGGCTTCGCCTAAGCACCACTACGATATGACCGAGGTGGATTATGGTGGAGGGGGGCACCGCACACGGCTAAAGATCAATGATCAACTTGCTTGTCTTGGGGTGCCCCCCACCCCAGTATATAAAGGATCTAGGGGCGAGGCGGCCGGCCAGGAGGAGGGCGTGCCAAGGGGGGAGTCCTACTCCCACTGGGAGTAGGACTCCTCCTTTCCTAGTAGGAGTAGGAGACGGGGGAAGGAGGAGAGAGGGGGGAATGAAAGGGGGCGCCGCCCCCCTCCTTGTCCAATTCGGACTAGAGGGGGAGGGGCGCGCGGCCCTGCCTTGGCCACCACTCCTCTTCTCCACTAGGGCCCAATAGGCCCATTATACTCCCCGGGGAGTTCCGGTAATCCCCCGGTACTCCGGTATATGCCCGAACTTGCCCGGAACACTTCCGAAGTCCAAACATAGTCATCCAATATATCAATCTTTATGTCTCGACCATTTCGAGACTCCTCACCATGTCCGTGATCATATCCGGGACTCTGAACTACCTTCGGTACATCAAAACACATAAACTCATAATACCGATTGTCACCAAACGTTAAGCGTGCGGACCCTACGGGTTCGAGAACTATGTAGACATGACCGAGACACATCTCTGGTCAATAACCAATAGCGGAACCTGGATGCTCATATTGGCTCCTACATATTCTACGAAGATCTTTATCGGTCAAACCGCATAACAACATACGTTGTTCCCTTTGTCATCGGTATGTTACTTGCCCGAGTTTTGATCGTCGGTATCTCAATACCTAGCTCAATCTCGTTACCGGCAAGTCTCTTTACTCATTCTGTAATACATCATCCCGCAACTAACTCATTAGTCACATTGCTTGCAAGGCTTATAGTGATGTGCATTACCGAGAGGGCCCAGAGATACCTCTCCGATAATGGAGTGACAAATCCTAATCTCGATCTATGCCAACTCAACAAGTACCATCGAAAACAGATGTAGATCACCTTTATAATCTCCCAGTTACGTTGTGACGTTTGGTAGCACACAAAGTGTTCCTCCGGTAATCGGGAGTTGCATAATCTCATAGTCATAGGAACATGTATAAGTCATGAAGAAAGCAATACCAGTAAACTAAAACGATCAAGTGCTAAGCTAACATAATGGGTCAAGTCAATCACATCATTCTCCTAATGATGTGATCCCGTTTATCAAATGACAACTCATGTCTATGGTTAGGAAACCTTAACCATATCTGATTAACGAGCTAGTCAAGTAGAGGCATACTAGTGACACTATATTGTCTATGTATTCACACATGTATTATGTTTCCGGTTAATACAATTCTAGCATGAATAATAAACATTTATCATAAAATAAGGAAATAAATAATAACTTTACTATTGCCTCTAGGGCATATTTCCTTCACATTTTGGTGTAGGAACTAAAAAAACTCCGTGTCTAGTCCCATCTAAACCAAACAGGAGGGACTTTTAGGGACTGAAAGTGGGCATTTGGGATTGAAGAAAGAAGACCCCGAGGGAGAGTCTTTTTGGGACTTTTTCCAATAGTTGCCCCTGCCCCGCATCGCACTTTGTCTCTATTAGTTCATTACTAGGGGTAACATGGTCTTTTAGCATGTCATTTAATAACCTCTAGTCCATGTTTAGTCCCTAGAACCACTACAAATAAAAGACACACCCGTGATATTTTGGGCCGAATGAATTTTTTTCCTGTCATACTTATGACACTTCTATGACAATAATTGTGACAAAATCCGGTATCATCATAGATGTGGTGGGCTCCTACTTCTATGACAAAAAATCATGACAGAAAATGGGCTTTTCGTCCTGGGCGGGCCGGAGACGCAACTGCATGACATTCTTTGGGCCGTCCATGACGGAAAAAAACCGTGGTAGAAGCGAGGGCGAGGAAAATTTCGGGGAGTTCCCAGTTACATTGGGTGGTCGGGGGCCGAGCGATGCGCGTTTCTCTCGTACATGTACGTGCATGTGTGCGGGGCGTTGGCTCTAACTGAACCCGAGCGGGGAGTTGGGCTCTAACTGAACCCGAGCGATTGCACTGCAGGCTACGCGTTACTGAACCCGAGCGATTGATCGATGACTGTTAACTGATCCCGATCGAGCGATTCCTTTGCTACGGCTGCTAACTGAAGCCGATCGATCCTGCCTCTCTGGGTGAACAGTGAGTGGTGGGGTGGATGAACATGACCCCATGGCGTTGCCTCTGGATGAACAGGACCCCGATCGATCGAGCCGGTTGGGGCTGGATGAACAGGACCCCGTGGAGGGCTGGATGAATAGTTCGACCCAGTGGAGGGCTGGATGAATAATAGACGGTGGAGGGGTGCCCGTGGAGGGGTGGTTGAACAGTAGCCGGTGGAGTAGCGCGCGGTGGAGGCTGGATGAATAGGAGCCCGTGGAGGCTGGAGGAGGTCGACGGTAGCCCGTGGAGGCTGGAGGAGGTCGATGGTGGAGATGAACAGTATCCCGTGGAGTCCTGTTTTGCGGTATGACACACCCCTCCCGATGAACAGGACCCCCGTTTCGACCGTAGCACTCCAACACAAGTCCGTTTCGTCTGTTTTACGGTACGCCACACCCCTCCCAATCAACATGACCCCTGTTTCGACCGTAGGAGGTCCGTTTCCTCCGTTTTGCGGTACGCCAGACCCCTCCCGATGAATAGGATCCCGTTTCAAACATGGCCGGTTGAACACAAGGCCATTTCCTCCATTCTGCAGTACGCCAGGCCTCGTTTCCATTGCCTGTTCCGTCCAAGCCCTCCCGATGAACACGACGACGCATTCCATTCTGACCCAGCCGGTTGGCTCCCCATGAACACGACGACGACGCTGTTTCTCTGTTCCGACCCAGCCATGTACACGAGCCCTGGCCGTACATATGCGCGAGTAGGCGTTCGAGACCCTGTCCGTATGTACACATACGTGGCCGTATTTTCTTTCTTGCACACTGACCGCTGTACGTACGTGTACATGCTACGTGCACGCCTCTACTACGACACGTACGCGCCTCTACTATGACACGTGCGCGCCTCTACTATGACACGTGCACGCCTCTACATCGACCAGTATATATGTACGTACACGTTCGCGACCAGAATGACAACGCTACGTACGCTTTGACCATGTGGGTCCCGACTGTCATGCACTTCCTTGCGTGCGAAGATATAGCTGGTGGGTCCTAGCAGTCAGGGGTGCGAATCGTTTTTTCGGACGCACTTCCTTGCGTGCGAAGATGTAGCTGGTGGGTCCCAGCAGTCAGGGGGCAAATCATTTTTTTCCACAAAATACGGTTTCCCGTCCGGTGGGTCCTTGCTGTCAGGTGGAGGAATAATTATTTTGTCCGTAATAAGGAGGCACTTCCTTGCGGCTGCCATGGACCCACCTGTCAGCCTCTCCACGTACAGTACTCTACCGATGGAAGTCGGTCATTGACCACATTGACCACACCGCGGGGAGAGCACCAAGGCGGTGGATGACCGTGATGCCTAGGAAGGGTACGACGCGGAGCCGGGGAAGACGCAGCAGTGGATGCCCACGCGAAGAGGAGTACGAGGGTTCACTGGTTCGGCTGCGGTGTGAGGCTGCCGTCGCCGCAGAATAACAGGGGGTGTGGGTGAGTAGAGGGATGGCCTGGCCAGCGGTGGGAGTAGTAGGGGGCGGTGAGGCCTACGCGGCATCACAGCCGGCCATGGGAGGCAGGAGCATGCGGCACGACCGGCGCTGCTTTGGGTGGCTGGAGCACGAAGACCAGAGGTTGAAGAAGCACTACGGCCGTTGGATGGACATCGTACGGTCACTGGAGCTAGAATCGTTCATATTGACTAAGTTGACAAAGCCCACCATCCCCGTCAAGTTAGTAGGCCCACAAGTCAGCCTCCCACCAAGGTGAGTCCCAGCTAGCAGGGGGAGTATTCATTTTTTGTGCGTAATAAGGAGGCATTTCCGGTGGGTCCGAGCTGACAGCGGGGGGAATGTTTTTTTCGCGAAATACAAAGGCCCTTTCGATGGGTCCCAGCTATCAGGTGGAGGAATCATTATTTTGTGCGTAATAAGGAGGCATTTCCTTGTGTCGGCCCCTACTGTCAGCCTCTTCCGATGGCTGTTGTTTGTTAACCATGTTGACCTCGCCGCGCCGAGAGAACAAACGCGGTGGACGAGGGCGAGGCCCAGGAAGAGAACCACCCGGAGCCGGTGAAGCCACCGCAGTGGATGCCCATGCTGAGGGGAGTACGAGCGCTGACTGGTCGGCTGCGGGGTGAGGCTAACGTCGTCGGAAAATAACAGGATGTGTGGGTGGTTAGTGGGATGGCCTGGCGGCAGCACAGCCAGCCACGGAAGGAGGTTGCAGGCAGTCCCGCCGGCACTGGTTTGGGCGGCTGGAGCAGGAAGATCAGAGATTGAAGAAGTATGGCAGCCGTTGGATAGACATCCAACAGTCACTGCTTTGTGTTGACTAAGTTGACAAAGCCTTGCGTACGCGTCAAAAAGAATTTAGGACAACGTCATCGTCAAACTAGTAGGCCCAGAAGTCAGCCTCCAAATCTGTGGAAAACAGCATACAGCCCATTAGCCATTATTTTCAATAATTTACAACCCATTTGCTAATTCTTAAGGATATTTGAAGCCCATATTCTTTTTATTAGCATTACAGACCATATATTCTGGGCACTGCTAAAAAATTCAACGAAATTTTGCATATTTCGATGGGGTGCGAACTCTTTTAATCACGAAATTTCGAGTCATGTTAAAAATAATTTTCAAAAAATTATATCAAAATAAAATTCAAAAACAATTCTCCGCAAAAAAATGAATGAAATTTAGAATCTTAACTAGCAAGATGCCCGTTCGTTGCACGGAACATGAAGATGCATTTGTATGAGTAGTTTATCTTGTGGGAGAAAAGATGATATTTTAATGTAATTGCCAGTTGGCTTTTGTTTTTATAAGAGTATAGAGTAGAGAAATCCTGAAAAAAATAATATTTTAATGCAATTGCCGGTTGGCTTTGGTTTAAAAATTTACAGCCCATTTCTTACAACTTATAGCTCATTTTTTAGGGAAGCCCATTTCTTACTACTTACATCCCTCCTCGTCTTGAAAGATTTAAAGCCCAGCAGGGCTGAGAAAAGCAAGTAGGCCTCGGTTTTGGTATTCTCCAAAAAAAAGAACTGGGCTAGCCGATTTCAGAAAGAAAAAAATATATCAACTGGGCTCGTCATGTGCTTAATAAAAGCGTAAGCGTGGGCTAGACGGGCCACATCCCCTGCATAGCGCGCAGTTGATCTCCGTCTCTGAAACTGGAAAACAACTGGGCTAGCTGCTGGGTCCCTAGTGTTATCTGCTCATTGTGTAATTTTCTCGTTTATTGACTACATTGACAATGGCATGGGACCTAGTTGTCAAACAATTAGGAGGAAGTATTTTTTTGGCTTGTAATAACGAGGCACCTACTTGCGAAATGCAATGACCCTGGTGGGTCCCTATTGTCAGCCTCTCCATGTACAGTCATCTCCTGATTCCTCTTGGTTGTTGACCATGTTGACAACGCCAGACGGCGGCGGGCACAACGAGCGAATCAAGGCGTAGAACGACGGCAAGGCCTCGGATGAGAATGAACAGCAGCCATGGAAGATGCGGCAGTGTAGTGCCAGGTGGAGGGGAGTACGAGGGCAACAACATGCAAGTCAAGCATACAAATGGTACAAAAAGCCCAAGGATTAATTGTTCATCAAATTTTTAGACAAAACCCAGATGGAACATGACAGTTGTTGGGGAACGTTGCATAAAATAAAAAAATTCTATTCTTCACCAAGATCAATCTATGGAGTCATCTAGCAACGAGAGAGAGGAGTGCATCTACATACCCTTGTAGATCGCGAGCGGAAGCGTTCAAGAGAATGGGGTTGAGGGAGTCGTACTCGTCGTGATCCAAATCACTGGAGATCCTAGCGCCGAACGGATGACACCTCCGCGTTCAACACACGTACGATTGGGAAGACGTCTCCTCCTTCTTGATCCAACAAGGGGGAGGGAGAGGTTGATGGAGATCCAGCAGCACAACGGCGTGGTGGTGGAAGTAGCGGTGATCTCGGCAGGGCTTCGCCAAGCTCAGCGAGAGGGAGAGGTGGTGCAGAGGGAGAGGGAGGCACCAGGAGCCGGTGTGGGCAGCCCTCCCTCCCCCCTCTTTATATAGGGGCCCTGGGGGGTGCCGGCCCCCTAGAGATTGGATCTCAAGGGGGGGGGGCGCCCAAGGGGGTGGCTTGCCCCCCAAGCCAAGTGGGGCGCCCCCCACCCCTAGGGTTTCCAACCCTAGGCGCAGGGGAGGCCCAAGGGGGGTGCACCAGCCCACCAGGGGCTGGTTCCCTTCCCCACTTCAGCCCATGGGGCCCTCCGGGATAGGTGGCCCCACTCGATGGACCCCCGGGACCCTTCCGGTGGTCCCGGTACAATACCGATGAGCCCCGAAACTTTCCCGATGGCCGAAACTGGACTTCCTATATACAATTCTTTACCTCAAGACCATTCCGGAACTCCTCGTGATGTTCGGGATCTCATCCGGGACTCCGAACAACTTTCGGGTTACCGCATACTAATATCTCTACAACCCTAGCGTCACCGAACCTTAAGTGTGTAGACCCTATGGGTTCGGTAGACATGCAGACATGACCGAGATGACTCTCCGGTCAATAACCAACAGCGGGATCTGGATACCCATGTTGGCTCCCACATGCCCCTCGATGATCTCATCGGATGAACCACGATGTCGAGGATTCAAGTAATCCCGTATACAATTCCCTATGTCAATCGGTACGTTACTTGCCCGAGATTCGATCATCGGTATCCCAATACCTCGTTCAATCTCATTACCGGCAAGTCACTTTACTCGTACCGCAATGCATGATCCCGTGACCAACCACTTAGTCACTTTGAGCTCATTATGATGATGCATTATCGAGTGGGCCCAGAGATACCTCTCCGTCATACGGAGTGACAAATCCCAGTCTCGATCCGTGTCAACCCAATAGATACTTTTGGGGATACCTGTAGTATACCTTTATAGTCACCCAGTTACGTTGTGACGTTTGGTACACCCAAAGCACTCCTACGGTATCCGGGAGTTACACGATCTCATGGTCTAAGGAAATGATACTTGACATTGGAAAAGCTCTAGCAAACGAACTACACGATCTTGTGCTATGCTTAGGATTGGGTCTTGTCCATCACATCATTCTCCTAATGATGTGATCCCGTTATCAACGACATCCAATGTCCATAGTCAGGAAACCATGACTATCTGTTGATCAACAAGCTAGTTAACTAAAGGCTTACTAGGGACATGTTGTGGTCTATTTATTCACACATGTATTACGATTTCCGGATAACACAATTATACCATGAATAATAGACAATTATCATGAACAAGGAAATATAATAGTAATCATTTTATTATTGCTTCTAGGGCATATTTCCAACAGTCTCCCACTTGCACTAGAGTCAATAATCTAGTTACATTGTGATGAATCGAACACCCATAGAGTTCTGGTGTTGATCATGTTTTGCTCACGGAAGAGGTTTAGTCAACGGATCTGTGACATTCAGATCCGTATGCACTTTGCAAATATCTATGTCTCCAGCTTGAACATTTTCACAAATGGAGTTGAAGCGATGTTTGATGTGCCTGGTCTTCTTGTGAAACCTGGGCTCCTTGGCAAGGGCAATAGCTCCAGTGTTGTCACAGAAGAGGGTGATTGGCCCCTACGCATTGGGTATGACTCCTAGGTCGGTGATGAACTCCTTCATCCAGATTGCTTCATGCGCTGTCTCCGAGGCTGCCATGTACTCCGCTTCACATGTAGATCCCGCCACGACGCTCTGCTTGCAACTGCACTAGCTTACTGCCCCTCCATTCAAAATATACACGTATTCGGTTTGTGACTTAGAGTCATCCAGATCTGTGTCGAAGCTAGCGTCGACGTAACCCTTTACGACGAGCCCTTCGTCACCTTCATAAACGAGAAATATATCATTAGTGCTTTTCAGGTACTTCAGGATATTCTTGACCATTGTCCAGTGTCCCATGCCCGGATTACTTTGGTTCCTTCCTACCAAACTTACAGCAAGGTTTACATCAGGTCTGGTACACAGCATGGCATACATGATAGACCCTATGGCTGAGGCATAGGGGGCGACACTCATCTTTTCTCTATCTTCTGCCGTGGTCGGACATTGAGCCGAGCTCAATTTCACACCTTGCAACACAGGTAAGAACCCCTTCTTGGACTGATCCATATTGAACTTCTTCAATATCTTATCAAGGTATGTGCTTTGTGAATGACCTATGAGGCGTCTCGATCTATCTCTATAGATCTTGATGCCTAATATGTAAGCAGCTTCTCCAAGGTCCTTCATTGAAAAACACTTATTCAAGTAGGCCTTAATGCTGTCCAAAAGTTCTATATCATTTCCCATCAAAAGTATGTCATCCACATATAATATGAGAAATGCTACAGAGCTCCCACTCACTTTCTTGTAAATACAGGCTTCTCCATAAGTCTGCATAAACCCAAATGCTTTGATCATCTCATCAAAGCGAATGTTCCAACTCCGAGATGCTTGCACCAGCCCATAAATGGATCGCTGGAGCTTGCATACCTTGTTAGCATTCTCAGGATCGACAAAACCTTCCGGCTGCATCATATACAGTTCTTCCTTAAGATGGCCGTTAAGGAATGCCGTTTTGACGTCCATTTGCCATATCTCATAATCATAGTATGCGGCAATTGCTAACATGATTTGGACGGACTTCAGCTTTGCTACGGGAGAGAAAGTCTCATCGTAGTCAACCCCTTGAACTTGTCAATAACCCTTGGCGACAAGTCGAGCTTTATAGATGGTAACATTACCATCCGCGTCCGTCTTCTTCTTAAAGATCCAGTTGTTTTCTATCGCTCGCCGATCATCGGGCAAGTCTGTCAAAGTCCATACTTTGTTTTCATACATGGATCCTATCTCGGATTGCATGGCTTCAAGCCATTTGTTGGAATCTGGGCCGCCATTGCTTCTTCATAGTTCGAAGGTTCACCGTTGTCTAACAACATGATTTCCAGGACAGGGTTGCCATACCACTCTGGTGTGGAATGTGTCCTCGTGGACCTATGAAGTTCAGTAGTAACTTGATCCGAAGTACCTTGATCATCATCATTAATTCCCTCTCTAGTCGGTGCAGGCACCAGAGGAACATCTTCCTGAGCTGCGCTACTTTCCGGTTCAAGAGGTAGTTGTAACATACCAAATTTTAAATTTGGAATGTTATACATAGGTCATTCATGCATATCAAATTTTATTTCCTTTCCGCTCTGCAATCCTCGAAATCCTAAGCAACTCAAGGACCCTCGGAGAGAGTTGGGGATTTTCCGGTTTCATATTTGGATTTTCCTACCTAATAATGAAACGAGGATTTTTGATTTTAATTATTTCTCCCTCCGAAAAATATTTCGTACCAAAAATAAATGAGAGGAGATAATATGACTTCTCCAAAATAATTGAAATATTGGAGGAAAAATATTGAAATCATTTATTTGATTTTTAGTTCATTTTATTCGGATTTTATTTGCAATAGAAAATTTTGCACGTTTTCAAAATTTCATTTTAGGGCCAAGAAAATGTTCATCTCCTTCTAAATATTTTATTTAGATGACGAAAATTTGCTTTGGCATTTTTAGATTATTATTTTATTTTCTAGGATTTTATTTCTGTCAGCGGAATTATTTAAAAAAACTTCACCGCGCCCGACCGGGCCTAAGGCCTAGCCGAGCAGGCCGGCCCAGCCGCCGCTGCCTCCTACGCGAGAGCGCCGCCGCCACCGCCGACTCGGACAGGAGTCCGAGCCGGACTCCACCGCCGCCGCCTTGGCCCCTACTCCAAGCCGCCACCCCCCTCTTTATATACTCCCCCCGATCCCCCTCCACCACTAACCACCATCGCCACCGCAGCCGCCTCCCGCCGCCGCGCCTCGCCACCGCCGCTGCAGCCCCGCCCTCACCACCGGTTGCCGCCCGCGCCGTCGCCGAGCCCCGCCGCCCTGTGAGCCGAGACCCGCCGCCCCACCTCGCCTCGCCGGAGCCCCTTGCCGGAGGTACCGAGCCGGATCCGAGCCGCCGGTTTTTCTTAAAAACCGTTTGGTTTTTTTAGAAACCCTAGTTTTTTTTTGAGATCAGTTCACCGGTTTTTCGCGGTTCTTCTATTTAGCGGACGTTCGTCCATACGTTCGTCTAAACGAACGGTTTTCATTCGTTAGTTAAAGATAACGAACGCTCGTTTGTTAGCCTATTTGTCAGTTTTCTTTTATCGGATTTATTTGCGATTATTCTCGGTCGCGATTTCTAATCTGATCTTAGTTTCTGTTTATCTTTTCGCTCGTTAGTCGGAATCAGGTGATTCAAAAGCCTAGAGTTTCATCTCAAGACCCTCTTTCTGTTTAACAAACTTGAAAAAGATTTTGATACTGTAAAATTTGACTGTAGTTCAGATTAGTAAACGGATCTTGTTTCTCTCGCCGTTTGAGTTTCGTTGCTCCGTTTGATTTTATTCTTTTTGCAAACCGGAGTTCCTAAGTTGAACTTTCTGGTCTTTCGTTTTTAGTTGAAGTTTTGCCCGTGCATCTTTGCTAGTTGCTTATGTATGTTATTGTTTGTTTGCGATAGAGAGTGCGAAGCGTGTTACTACGAGTCTCTAGGTTTCGCAGATCGTCAGCAAGGCAAGTAACACATTGATCATACTCTTTTCATACCCAGTTTTCATTGCATTAGTTCAATCCTCAAACATTGCATGGTTAGGATGTCTTTAACATGTGGGTTTTGGGAAGTAGCTGATGAGGTAGAACCTATTGCCCTGTTTATTATTAAACCCTTGGGAGTTACTTCTACGTTAAGCTTATATTGCTATGCTATGCCCGTAGACGTGGATTGGGTTTGAGTGTTCCATGACAGATGTGAGATTGTTAATTAATGGTTCAACTTAAGGTGGCAACTTTAATACACATTTGGGTGGACTGAGGCACCTAGGGAATCCAGTGTTGTCTGTATTTTTTTGGAAATTCCGGGGTTACCGTGTGATCTTCCTATGGATCGCCACCCAGGCTAAAAGGGAACTGAGATGATTAATGCTAGAAACTTCCGTGTGCAGCCACAAGCTATTATGGGCTCTAGCATAGCTGAGTAAGTTACGTGAAGCTCTTGAACAGGTAGATCAACATGTAGTGGGTTTTGTAGGTTCGGTATGGTCTACCCGGAGTAGGGAGTTAATGTTTCTGAAGGACTATGTCTCGATCATCCGTTTCTCAAACACCATGTAGTGCGAGAAAACAAACGGAGGCGATCGAGTCTTGTGGGGAAAAGTGCGCAACCTCTGCAGAGTGTACAATCTAATCATGGTTAGCCGTGTCCCCGGTTATGGACAATTCTGAGTGTCTAGTACTCGGGTTATCTTATGTATCTCATCACTCTTAATTAATATTGTTGGGTTGTTAATCACTTTAATTGGGATTGAGTTGGGGTTACCTTATGAACATTGTTCAACTACCGTGATAGTTAAAGTAAAATTATTACTTTGCAGTAGGGAAAAATTGGCTTTATGCAAAACTGCAGCCGTAGAGCTTTCCACCAGCCAAATATGCATGTAGTGATAGCATTATTCTGTTTTGCTCTACTATGTTATATTGCCAGCATATCCCATGTGCTGACCCGTTTCTCGGGCTACAACGTGTTATGTTGCAGACTTTTCAGACGAGGAGTAAGGTTCGTTAGGTCATTGCCGTGCAGCGCAGCTATGCTATTGGAGTTGATGGACTCACTTTGTCTTCCAAGCCTTCAGCTGTTATCGCATTAGATGGCCTTAAGCCATATTATTGTATTAAGTTCTCTTTTGAGACATTCAATGTAATTAGTGTGTGATTCCTACTCTGTTATAAATCCTTCGAGTACTGTGCGTGTCAGCACTACTGATCCAGGGATGACACTGATGCACAGAGACTTGACCGTTTAAGGCCGGGTCGCTACAATTTGGTATCAGAGCACACGCTGAGTGTAGGACACGACCACTAAGACAAACCATAGGTCACTCTTCTCTACTCATTTCTGATTCCTCTTCCCTTTTTCCACTCTTTAGGTTGCCGGAGATGAAGAACAAGTTTGCGCAACCGGACGAGGATACACCTTTTGGACGCCACTTAAAGGAAGTCACTAGGTACCTGAACATTAGAATATGAAGTTTCACCGGGACGTACAACGCCACCTTACCAGAAGAGGAGCGCTGGATGATCCAAGTACAAGTACCAGGAAGGACGTTCTCGCCAACTTCTAAACCCATAGAATTTTCCTTCGATGCACCAACCTGGAGCCTAGGCAAGAGCATGGCAGCCCACATTACCATGGGACGCATTGGAGAAGTCTACAACAAGGACCTCAAGGACACCATCTATCAAATATGTGGGCGCCGAGACGAGCAATGGGAGATGATCAACACCAAGAAGGATAGATCAATTGCAGCTTTTATCCAGGAGCAAAACCAACACATTCGACGACAGGAGAACCAGATGTGCGCAGACATGATGGAGTTGAAGAAGGCAAAGACTAGGATCATCGAGCTGGAGGAAGAACTCAAGTTCACCCGCGATGGATATGAGGAGGAAATCAAGACGCTACTAGAGAAGAACGACGACCTGGTTAAGAAGATCGGAGTATTCATGGGAGAACCAGCACCAGGAGACGAAGATGACGACCCCACTTACCCGGACAACTACATCATCATTGACGACACTGATTCTGATCCTAGTGATGATGATTATGAAGATGAAGCTGGAGCTGACATTATGGAATCTTCCACCGATCAAACTTTCTAGATGACCACCATATACTAGTAGTATTTTCCCCATGTATTTAGTAGTAGTTGAGCACTTTTGCGATAGTTCTAGACCGTTGTATGCCCTTGTTTGATTGATTGAGTGATATGATTGTGTTTGCCTCATGTGCATATGGGTAGTGCTCTCTCACTAGACCTTTTTTCTACTCTAATCTCTTCCCTCTAAACCCATCAGATGCCTCCGAGACATGACACCGGTTTTGCTTTCCCGTTGGAGCTCACCCAGTTGATCCAGCAGCAGAATGCTTTGATGCAATTGCTAGTTCAGAACCAGGGCAACAACAACAACAACAACCCTCCGCCAGCAGACAACCTAGCCCGTTTTCTAAGGTTACAACCGCCGGTGTTTTCCAGTAGCACCAAGTGAATAGTTGCTGATGATTGGCTACGCCGTATCGGAAGGGAGTTGACCACCGTAGGGTGCACAGATGCGGAGAAGGTGCGTTTTGCCACACACCAATTGGATGGACCAGCAGCATCATGGTGGGAGAATTTCACAGCCACCTACCCTATCGACACTGTCACATGGGCTCAGTTTCAGCAGGCTTTTCGTACTGCCCATGTTTCCACTGGAGCTATGCAGATGAAGAAGCGGGAGTTTCGCAATTTACGTCAGGGGAACCGTACTATAGGCTAGTACGTGTATGATTTTAGCAAACTATCATGCTACGCCCCTGATTATGTGGCCACAGATGCCGCGAAGCAGGAGAAGTTTATGGAAGGGTTGGATGATGAGATAAGTATGCAGTTGATGGTGGCAACCTTCAACAACTACCAGGAGTTGGTAGATAAGGCTCTTATGATCGAAGGGAAGCAGCAGCAGATTGAGAGCCGTAAGAGGAAGTATGTACAAGGGAAGTATAACTCAGGAGCTCAGCATAAGCCTCGCTTAACCCCGAATACGGGAGGGCTTGTTCATAACCATGGAGGTCACAACCACACTGGAGGAGGATCGCATAATCACAATGGTGGTAAGAATGGAAATGGGAGCGGAGCTAACAACAATCAGAATCGCTCCAATCCAGCCACACCCGCCAAGAGAGATCTGAGTCAAGTTACTTGCTATAAGTGCGGGAAGACTGGGCACTATGCGAATCATTGCCCTGAAGGAAGGAATGGAAACGGAAACGGGAACGCCAGAAAGAAGCCTAATCCATTCAACAAAGGACAGCTGAACCACGTTAACGTGGAGGAGGTTGAAGATCAGCCAGACGCGGTGATAGGTAAGTTTTTGGTTAAGTCATTTACCGCTCTTATTCTTTTCGATACTGGTGCATCGCATTCATACATATCAAGGGGATTTGTGGACAAGTTTAACCTACCAACCCAAACCCTGAGGACCCCTCTTTTAGTAAGCTCGCCTATAGCTGAGTATATGGCTAGCCGGTGGTGCAACCAGATACCCTTAACCATTGGAACTCATGTTTTTCCATCCGACCTAATTATCTTGGAGTCACAAGGATTGGATGTGATATTAGGTATGGACTGGATGTCAAAGTACGGAGGAAGTATTGACTGTGCTAGTAAGTCAATTAATCTCACCACCCGGAGGGAAAAAGGATTATGTACATATCTAGGCATGTGCCTAGGAGGACCCAAGTGAATGCCCTCACATGAGTTGTGCAGGAGGAAGTGCCTGTAGTAAAGGATTACCTGGATGTTTTTCCAGAAGAGTTACCAGGGATGCCTTCGGATCGGGACATTGAGTTTCTGATAGAGCTATTGCTAGGTACATGTCCTATATCCAAGAGACCCTATCAGATGCCCGCAAACGATCTGGAGGAAATTAAGAAACAAATCAAGGAGTAGTTGGAGAAAGGTTATATTCGGAGGTGTTCATCGCCTTGGGGAGCCCCAGTACTTTTTGTCGAGAAGAAGGATAAATCCCTGAGGATGGTTGTGGATTATGGAGCCTTGAATGAAGTAACGATTTAGAACAATTATCCACTACCGATGATCAATGATCTGTTTGATCAGCTGCAAGGAGCTAAGGTGTTTTCAAAGATTGATCTACGGTCAGGATACCATTAGTTGAAGATCCGAGAGAAGGATATACCAAAGACAGCATTCACTATGCGGTATGGATTATACGAGTATACGGTCATGTCGTTTGGACTGACAAACGCACCTGCCTATTTCATGAGTATGATGAACAAGGTGTTCATGGAGTATTTGGACAAATTCTTTGTGGTGTTTATCGATGATATTATGGTATACTCGAAGAATGAAGAGGAGCACAAGGAGCATTCACGTTTAGTTCTCGAGAAACTCAGAGAACACCAGTTATACGCCAAGTTCAGCAAGTGCAAATTTTGGTTGAAAGAAGTTGGATTTCTGGGGCATGTGATATCAGGAGAAGGTATAGCAGTAGACCCCAGCAAAGTTCAGTCGGTCACTAAATGGTTGGCACCCACTTCAGTTGGAGAGATCCGCAGTTTCCTTGGACTCGCGGGATATTATCGGAGATTTATTGAAAAAAATTCCAAGCTTGCAAAGCCAATGACTGAGCTATTGAAGAAGGATACTAAGTTCAAATGGACAGAAGATTGCGAGGCAAGTTTTCAGGAGTTGAAGAAATGTTTGACTACAGCCCCAGTGCTAACATTGCCAGATATACATAAGGAGTTTCAAGTGTATTGCGCTGCCTCTCGTTTGGGACTGGGATGTGTGCTTATGCAGGATGGTAAGGTTGTTTCGTATGCCTCACGACAACTGAAGCCCCATGAGTTGAACTATGCCACGCATGACTTGGAATTAGCAGCTGTAGTGCATGCATTGAAGACTTGGAGACATTACCTGATTGGAAATCGTTGTGATGTGTACACGGGTCATAAGAGTTTGAAGTATATTTTCACGCAAAAGGAGCTGAACCTTAGACAGAGGAGATGGTTGGAACTTATAAAGGATTATGATATGAAGCTACACTATCACCCAGGAAAAGCCAATGTTGTAGCAGACGCTTTGATCTGGAAGAGTTATGCCAATATGCTTGAGAGCAAGGGTTTGCCAAAGAAGTTAGCTGAGGATATCATGGAACTTCGATTGGAGATTGTTCCAAGAGGTTTCGTTGCAACAATGGAGGTTTAGTCAACCTTGTTGAACAAAATTCGAGAAGCTCAGAAGGAAGACAAGGAGATTGCCGAAATAAAGGAGAAGATGAGCGAATGAAAAGCCAAAGGTTTTCGCGAGGATGAGCACGATACCTTGTGGTTTGAGGACCGAGTTTATGTACCCAATGACCCAAAGATCAGGAAGTTAATACTTCAGGAGGCTCATGACTCACCATACTCGATACACCCCAGAAACACCAAGATGTATTTGGATTTGAAGGAAAGTTTTTGGTGGACTGGTATGAAGAAGGATATTGCTGAGTATGTAGCCGTATGTGATGTATGTCAGAGAGTGAAGGCAGAGCATCAGAAGCCAGCCAGACTGTTACAGCCTATGCCGATACCCAAATGGACTTTATCACCGGACTACCCAGGATCAAGGCAGGATATGACTCAATGGGTAGTAGTGGATCGTTTGACTAAAGTGGCTCACTTTATTCCGGTGAAAACTACTTACACAAGTGCAAAGTTGGCCAAGATATATATGTCCATAATTGTATGTTTGCATGGAGTCCCGAGGAGCATCGTATCAGATAGAGGGACTCAGTTCACTTCAAAGTTTTGGCATCAGTTACACCAGACCTTGGGTACGAGATTGGAGTTCAGTACAACCTTCCACCCACAGACTAATGGTCAGACTGAGAGAGTCAACCAGATACTGGAAGATATGTTGAGAGCATGCGCGCTAGATTATGGATCTAGTTGGGATGACAATTTGCCTTACGCAGAGTTTTCATACAACAATAGCTACCAAGCCAGTTTGAAGATGGCACCGTTCGAAGCTTTGTATGGGCGCAGATGCAGGACCCCATTAATATGGGATGAGGTAGGAGACCGACAGTTGTTCGGACCAGACTTGATCAAAGAATCTGAGGAGAAGGTTAAGTTGATTCGTGATAGACTGAAGGTAGCTCAGTCAAGACAGAAAAGTTATGCAGACTCAAAACGCAAGGAGGTAACTTATGAAATTGGAGATAGAGCATACCTACGAGTATCACCCTTGCGAGGTGTGAAACGTTTTGGAGTTAAAGGAAAATTGGCCCCAAGATTTGTAGGACCGTATTGTGTTTTGGAACGGATGGGAGAAGTTGCCTACAAGTTGGAATTACCTGATGGACTATCGGGAGTTCACAATGTGTTCCACGTCTCACAGCTGAAGAAATGTCATGCAGAGATGACTGATATACCGTTAAGAGATACCGTGCCCTTGGAGGCAATTCAGCTAGATAGTGATTTGACCTATGAGGAGAAGCCAGTGAAGATTCTTGAGTTTGCCAGCCGAGTAACTCGCAGCAAAGTCATCAAATTTTGTAAAGTTCAGTGGAGCCACCATACGGAGGATGAAGCCACCTGGGAACGAGAGGATGAACTTCGCAAGGACCACCCGCACCTATTTTCTGACCAACCCGAATCTCGAGGGCGATATTCAACTTAAGGGGGGTAGGTTTGTAACATCCCAAAATTTCAATTTGGAATGTTATACATAGGTCATTCATGCATATCAAATTTTATTTCTTTTCCGCTCTGCAATCCTCGAAATCCTAAGCAACTCAAGGACCCTCGGAGAGAGTTGGGGATTTTCCGGTTTCATATTTGCATTTTCCTACCTAATAATGAAACGAGGATTTTTGATTTTAATTATTTCTCCCTCTGAAAAATATTTCGTACCAAAAATAAATGAGAGGAGATAATATGACTTCTCCAAAATAATTGAAATATTGGAGGAAAAATATTAAAATCATTTATTTGATTTTTAGTTGATTTTATTCGGATTTTATTTGCAATAGAAAAATTTGCACGTTTTCAAAATTTCATTTTAGGGCCAAGAAAATGTTCATCTCGTTCTAAATATTTTATTTAGATGATGAAAATTTGTTTTGGCATTTTAGGTTTTTATTTTATTTTCTAGGATTTTATTTCTGTCGGCGGAATTATTTAAAAAAAAACATCCCCGCGCCCGACCGGGCCTAAGGCCCAGCCGAGTAGGTCGGCCGAGCCGCCGCTGCCTCCTGCACGCGAGCGCCGCCGCCACCGCCGACTCGGACAGGAGTCCGAGCCGGACTCCACCACCGCCGCCTTGGCCCCTACTCCAAGCCGCCGCCCCCCCTCTTTATATACTCCCCCCCCGAGGCCCCTCCACCACCAACCACCGCCGCCACCGCAACCGCCGCGCCTTGCCACCGCCGCTGTAGCCCCGCCATCACCGCTGGTTGCCGCCCGCGCCATCGCCGAGCCCCGCCGCCCCATGAGCCGAGCCCCGCCACCCCACCTCAACTCGTCGGAGCCCCTCGCCGGAGGTACCAAGCCGGATCCGAGGGCCGGTTTTTCTTAAAAACCGTTCATTTTTTTATAGAAACCCTAGTTCGTTTTTTTCAGATCGGTTCACCGGTTTTTCGCGGTTCTTCTATTTAGCGGACGTTCATCCGTATGTTCGTCTAAACGAACGGTTTTCATTCATTAGTTACAGATAACAAACGCTCGTTTGTTAGCCTGTTCATCAGTTTTCTTTTATTGGATTTATTTGCGATTATTCTCGGTCGCGATTTCTGATCCGATCTTAGTTTCTGTTTATCTTTTCGCTCGTTAGTCGGAATCAGGTGATTCAAAAGCCTAGAGTTTCGTCTCAAGACCCTCTTTCTGTTTAAACAACTTGAAAAAGATTTGATACTGTAAAATTTGACTTTAGTTCAGATTAGTAAATGGATCTTGTTTCTCTTGCCATTTGAGTTTCGTTGCTCCGTTTGATTTGATTCTTTTTGCAAAGCGGAGTTCTTAAGTTGAACTTTCTGGTATTTCATTTTTAGTTGAAGTTTTGCCCGTGCAAAGAATGCTAGTTGATTATGTATGTTATTGTTTGTTTGCGATAGAATTCCCAGAGTGCGAAGCATGTTACTACGAGTCTCTAGGTTTCGCGGATCGTCGGCAAGGCAAGTAACACATTGATCATACTCTTTTCATACCCAGTTTTCATTGCATTAGTTTAATCCTCAAACATTGCATGGTTAGGATGTCTTTAACATGTGGGTTTTGGGAAGTAGCTGATGAGGTAGAACCTATTGCCCTGTTTATTCTTAAACCCTTGGGAGTTACTTCTATGTTATGCTTATATTGCTATGTTATGCTCATAGACGTGGATTGGGTTTGAGTGTTCCATGACAGATGTGAGATTGTTTATTAATGGTTCAACTTAAGGTGGCAACTTAATACACATCTAGGTGGATTGAGGCACCTGGGGAACCCAGTGTTGTCTGTATTTTTTTTGGCAATCCCGGGGTTACCGTGTGATCTTCCTATGGACCGCCACCCGGGCTAAAAGGGAACTGAGATGATTCATGCTAGAAACTTCCGTGTGCAGCCACAAGCTATTATGGTCTCTAGCATAGCTGAGTAAGTTACGTGAAGCTCTTGAACAGGTAGATCAGCAGGTAGTGGGTTTTGTAGGTTTGGTATGGTCTACCCGGAGTAGGGAGTTAATGTTTCTGAAAGACTATGTCTCGCTCATCCGTTTCTCAAACACCATATAGTGCGAGAAAATAAATGGAGGCGATCGAGTCTTGTGGGGAAAAGTGCGCAACCTCTGCAGAGTGTACAATCTAATCATGGTTAGCCGTGTCCCTAGTTATGGACAATTCTGAGTGTCTAGTACTCGGTTTATCTTATGTATCTCATCACTCTTAATTAATATTGTTGGGTTGTTAATCACTTTAATTGGGATTGAGTTGGGGTTACCTTCTCAACGTTGTTCAACTACCATGATAGTTAAATTAAAATTTATTCCTTTGCAGTAGGAAAAAATTGGCTTTATGCAAAACTGTAGCCGTAGAGCTTTCCACCAGCCAAATATGCATGTAGTGATAGCACTATTCTATTTTGCTCTACTGTGTTATATTGCCAGCATATTCCATGTGCTGACCCGTTTCTCGGGCTACAACGTGTTATGTTGCAGACTTTTCAGACGAGGAGTAAGGTTCGTAAGGTCGTTGCCGTGCATCTCAGCTATGCCGTTGGAGTTGATGGACTCACTTTATCTTCCAAGCCTTCCGCTGTTATCGCATTAGATGGCCTTAAGCCATATTATTGTATTAAGTTCTCTTTTGAGACATTCGATGTAATAAGTGTGTGATTGCTACTCTATTATAAGTCCTTCGAGTACTGTGCGTGTCAGCATTACTGATCCAGGGATGACACTGATGCACAGAGACTTGACCGTTTGAGGTCGGGTCGCTACAGTAGTACTTCATCAAGTTCCACTTTCCTCCCACTTACTTCTTTTGAGAGAAACTCTTGCTCCATAAAGGACCCGTTCTTGGCAACAAAGATCTTGCCTTCGGATCTGAGGTAGAAGGTATAACCAATGGTTTCCTTAGGGTATCCTATGAAGACACATTTTTCCGACTTGGGTTCGACCTTTTCAGGTTGAAGTTTCTTGACATAAGCATCGCATCCCCAAACTTTTAGAAACGACAGCTTAGGTTTCTTCCCAAACCATAATTCATACGGTGTTGTCTCAATGGATTTAGACGGTGCCCTATTTAAAGTGAATGTAGCTGTCTCTAGAGCGTATCCCCAAAATGATAGCGGTAAATCAGTGAGTGACATCATAGATCGCACCATATCCAATAGAGTGCGATTATGATGCTCGGACACACCATTACGCTGAGGTGTTCCAAGTGGCGTGAGTTGTAAAACGATTCCACATTTCCTTAAGTGCGTACCAAATTCATGACTTAAATATTCTCCTCCACGATCTGATCGTAAGAACTTTATTTTTCTGTCACGTTGATTCCCTACCTCATTCTGAAATTCCTTGAACTTTTCAAAGGTCTCAGACTTGTGTTTCATCAAGTAGACATACCCATATCTACTTAAGTCATTAGTGAGAGTGAGAACACAACAATAGCCTCCGCAAGCCTCAATGCTCATTGGACCGCACACATCAGTATGTATGATTTCCAATAAGTTGGTTGCTCGCTCCATTGTTCCGGAGAACGGAGTCTTGGTCATTTTGCCCATGAGGCATGGTTCGCATGTGTCAAATGATTCATAATCGAGAGACTCTAAAAGTCCATCAGCATGGAGCTTCTTCATGCGCTTGACACCAATGTGACCAAGGCGGCAGTGCCACAAGTATGTGGGACTATCGTTATCAACCTTACATCTTTTGGTATTCACACTATGAATATGTGTAACATCATGTTCGAGATTCATCAAGAATAAACCATTGACCAACGGGGCATGACCATAAAACATATCTCTCATATAAATAGAACAACCATTATTCTCGGATTTAAATGAGTAGCCATCTCGTATTAAACGAGATCCAGATACAATGTTCATGCTCAAAGCTGGCACTAAATAACAATTATTGAGGTTTAAAACTAATCATGTAGGTAAATGTAGAGGTAGCGTGCCGACGGCGATCACATTGACCTTGGAACCATTCCCAACGCGCATCGTCACCTCGTCCTTCGCCAGTCTCTGCTTATTCCGCAGCTCCTGCTTTGAGTTACAAATATGAGCAACGACACCGGTATCAAATACCCAGGAACTACTACGAGTACTGGTAAGGTACACATCAATTACATGTATATCACATATACCTTTAGTGTTGCCGGCCTTCTTGTCCACTCAGTATTTGGGGCAGTTCCGCTTCCAGTGTCCCTTTGCCTTGCAATAAAAGCACTCAGTCTCAGGTTTGGGTCCATTCTTTGGCTTCTTCCCGGCAACTGGTTTACCGGGCGCGGCAACTCCATTGCTGTCCTTCTTGAAGTTCTTCTTACCCTTGCCTTTCTTGAAACTAGTGGTTTTATTGACCATCAACACTTGATGCTCCTTTTTGATTTCTACCTCCGCTGATTTCAGCATTGAAAATACTTCAGGAATAGTTTTCACCATCCCCTGCATATTGTAGTTCATCACAAAGCTCTTGTAGCTAGGTGGGAGCGACTGAAGGATTCTGTCAATGACCGCCTCGTCTGGGAGGTTAATGTCCAGCTGGGACAAGCGGTTGTGCAACCCAGACATTTTGAGTATGTGCTCACTGACACAACTATTTTCCTGCATCTTACAACTGTAGAACTTGTTGGAGACTTCATATCTCTCGACCCGGGCATGAGCTTGGAAAACCATTTTCAGCTCTTCGAACATCTCATATGCTCCGTGTTGCTCAAAATGCTTTTGGAGCCCCGGTTCTAAGCTGTAAAGCATGCCGCACTGAACTAGGGAGTAATCATCAGCATGTGACTGCCAAGCGTTCATAACGTCTTGGTTCTCTGGGATGGGTGCTTCACCTAGCGGTCCTTCTAGGACATATGCTTTCTTGGCATCTATGAGGATGATCCTCAGGTTCCGGACCCAGTCCGAATAGTTGCTGCCATCATCTTTTAGCTTGGTTTTCTCTAGGAACGCGTTGAAGTTGAGGTTGACATGAGCGTTGGCCATTTGATCTATAAGACATTTTTGCAAAGGTTTTTAGACTAAGTTCATGATAATTAAGTTCATCTAATCAAATTATTTAATGAACTCCCACTCAGATTAGACATCCCTTTAGTCATCTAAGTGATACATGATCCGAGTCAACTAGGCCGTGTCCGATCATCATGTGAGACGGACTAGTCATCATCGGTGAACATCTTCATGTTGATCGTATCTTCCATACGACTCATGTTCGACCTTTTGGTCTCTTGTTTCCGAGGCCATGTCTGTACATGCTAGGATCGTCAAGTCAACCTAAGTGTTTTGCATGTGTAAATCTATCTTGCACTCGTTGTATGTGAACGTTAGAATCTATCACACCCGATCATCACCTGGTGCTTCGAAACAACGAACTTTCGGAACGGTGCACAGTTAGGGGGACCACTTTCTTGAAATTATTATAAGGGATCAACTTATTTACTACCGTCGTACCAAGAAAATAAGAAGCAAAACATGATAAACATCACATGCAATCAAATAGTGACATGATATGGCCAATATCATATTGCTCCTTTGATCTCCATCTTCGGGACGCCATGATCATCTTCGTCACCGGCATGACACCATGATCTCCATCATCATGATCTCCATCATTGTGTCTCCATGAAGTTGTTCGCCAAATATTACTTCTACTACTATGGCTAACGGTTTAGCAATAAAGTAAAGTAATTATATGGCGTTTATTCATTGACACGCAGGTCATACAATAATCAAGACAACTCCTATGGCTCCTGCCAGTTGTCATACTCATCGACATGCAAGTCGTGATTCCTATTACAAGAACATGATCTCATACATCACATATATATCATTCATCACAATATTTTGGCCATATCACATCACAAGGCATATGCTGCAAAAACAAGTTAGACGTCCTCTAATTGTTGTTGCATGTTATTACGTGGCTGCAATAGGGTTCTAGAAAGAACGTTTCTTACCTACGTAAAAGCCACAACGTGATATGCCAATTTCTATTTACCCTTCATAAGGACCCTTTTCATCGAATCCGATCCGACTAAAGTGGGAGAGACAGACACCCGCTAGCCACCTTATGCAACTAGTGCATGTCAGTCGGTGGAACCTGTCTCACGTAAGCGTACGTGTAAGGTCGGTCCGGGCCGCTTCATCCCACGATGCCGCCGAATCAAGATAAGACTAGTAGCGGCATGTAAATTGACATGATCTACGCCCACAACAACTTGTGTTCTACTTATCCAAAGAAACTACGCATAGACCTAGCTCATGATGCTACTGTTGGGGAACGTTGCAGAAAATAAAAAAATTCTACGCTTCACCAAGATCAATCTATGGAGTCATCTAGAAACGAGAGAGAGGAGTGCATCTACATACCCTTGTAGATCACGGGCGGAAGCGTTCAAGAGAACGGGGTTGAGGGAGTCGTACTCGTCGTGATCCAAATCACCGGAGATCCTAGCGCCGAACGGATGGCACCTCCACGTTCAACACACGTACGGTTGGGAATACGTCTCCTCCTTCTTGATCCAGCAAGGGGGAGGGAGAGATTGATGGAGATCCAGCAGCACAACGGCGTGGTGGTGGAAGTAGCGGTGATCTCGGCAGGGCTTCGCCAAGCTCAGCGAGAGGGAGAGGTGGTGCGGAGGGAGAGGGAGGCGCCAGGAGCCGGGATGCGCAGCCCTACCTCCCCCCTCTTTATATAGGGGCCCTGGGGGGCGCCGGCCGCCTAGAGATTGGATCTCAAGGGGGGCGGCTGCCAAGGGGGTGGCTTGCCCCCCACCCCTAGGGTTTCCAACCCTAGGCACAGGGGAGGCCCAAGATGGGCGCACCAGCCCACCAGGGGCTGGTTCCCTTCCCCACTTCAGCCCATGGGGCCCTCCGAGATAGGTGGCCCCACTCGGTGGACCCCTGGGACCCTTCCGGTGGTCCCGGTACAATACCGGTGAGCCCCGAAACTTTCCCGATGGCCAAAACTGGACTTCCTATATACAATTCTTTACCTCCAGACCATTCCGGCACTCCTCGTGATGTCCGGGATCTCATCTGGGACTCCAAACAACTTTCGGGTTACCGCATACTAATATCTCTACAACCCTAGCGTCACCGAACCTTAAGTGTGTAGACCCTACGGGTTCGGGAGACATGCAGACATGACCGAGACGACTCTCCAGTCAATAACCAACAGCGGGATCTGGATACCCATGTTGGCTCCCACATGCCCCTCTATGATCTCATCGGATGAACCATGATGTCGAGGATTCAAGTAATCCCGTATACAATCCCCTTTGTCAATCGATACGTTACTTGCCTGAGATTCGATCGTCGGTATCCCAATACCTCGTTCAATCTCGTTACCGGCAAGTCACTTTACTCGTACCGCAATGCATGATCCCATGACCAACCACTTAGTCACTTTGAGCTCATTATGATGATGCATTACCTAGTGGGCCCAGAGATACCTCTCCGTCATACGGAGTGACAAATCCCAGTCTCGATCCGTGTCAACCCAACAGATACTTTTGGGGATACCTGTAGTATACCTTTATAGTCACCCAGTTATGTTGTGACGTTTGGTACACCCAAAGCACTCCTACGGTATCCGGGAGTTACACGATCTCATGGTCTAAGGAAATGATACTTGACTTTATAAAAGCTCTAGCAAACGAACTACACGATCTTTTGTGCTATGCTTAGGATTGGGTCTTGTCCATCACATCATTCTCCAAATGATGTGATCCCGTTATCAACGACATCCAATGTCCATAGTCAGGAAACCATGACTATTTGTTGATCAACAAGCTAGTCAACTAGAGGCTTACTAGGGACATGTTGTGGTTTATCTATTAACATATGTATTACGATTTCCGGATAACACAATTATAGCATGAATAATAGACAATTATCATGAACAAGGAAATATAACAATAATCATTTTATTATTGCCTCTAGGGCATATTTCCAACAACAGTAACATCTAACCCAACCACTCTTTTTTGCAGTCACAAACAAATGGATCGGTCTGATCCATAAAATCAACATCCTGTGCAAATTTTTTTATTTCAGGATGTCTACAACTTGTTGTAAATAGAAGCCGAGCACATTTAGAAGCCCATTTGTCCACCTGGAACTTCTTTTTTTGCTGTTCAACATGTTCGTCCGTGAGAAATCTCTTCCTGTAAAAATTAAGCCTCATGGACAATAGTAACCTCGCATTCAACAGGAAGAATGTGACAAAGCTTCTATTTTCCTGGTTGGATGCATATCGTCCTATCGTTATTGTCCTCAAACGAATGTCATGAGAACTGAGAAAATCCTTGTGCTTATTACGCCACCGATTGGTTATATGTTTTTCTCCATGTGGTTCTACCTAAGTAGACATGAAGATTGAAAACAGTTAAGGTCTGAAAAAAGAGTATGTCGAAAGAACGACAGCTGGACAGTTAACTCTAGTACAATATATATGGGCTTTCAATGTGCATGAAATCATAACCTTTATGTATAAATTCTCCACAGATCGAAAGCATCAGAGCAAGCCAATAATTATGTCCAGATCAAAACTATACATTCTGATATATATGATCTTGACAGAATCCAGGAGCATTGATAGGCTGTCAATGGATGAACTCTTCATTGAGCATATAACATAATATTAGTACCCAAAGTGTACTCCAAGATGATATAAAACTTATGCGCACAAATGAAAAATGCAGCATATGATTACAAATGTGTAGATGATAATATACGATACCTGAAAAAGTGAGGAGCCAAACACCAACTCCTTGTGATTATTAAACGGGTCACGAATTACACCCAAGTTCTCCAGTTTGGGCGCAGAGACCACAATTATTTCTGAAGGTGTATAACAATTATGAAGGAGCAAACTTTCAAGTGAAGGGGCATCTTCGATGATGAGCTGCTGTCCTTTAAAACAAATTCCAATGCTTTTAAGGTGAGGCGACTTTATTTGGAGACAACTGATACCGATTTCTATTCCCAAAACAATCAGCAATAGCTCCAGGGCAGGGCAACTGGAGTGGATGATGCTGTGCAGTGAGGCCTCCGACAGATAAACCACCACAAGCGAAAGTTTTTTTTAGCAGTGGGAGTCGAAGTATTTGTACCAGATCGTATGGTAGATGGCACCGGGCGAAGGTGGCGGTGTGGAGAGAGGAGGAAAACAGCAAGCTGGACAACGGTGGTGTGGGAACGAATTCTTGGTGTGTTCGTGGTATCAAACTTTTGTGGTAATGGTACAACTCAAACTACTGGAGTTTTCCGAATTCAGGGGATGTCAGCCAAGTGTCCACCTTGCCGGGTATGGACAACAGGTAGCGTGTCGGGATTCAGAGGCATTGAACAGGGCCCTGCTGGTGAGAAGAGGCGATGGCTCTGAGGAGATCAAATTCAGGAAGGACAAATATCTGGCGACAGTCGAGATTGAGGGGCGCGGTGCGCCATAGAGGGCGCCACCGAGTTGAGAGGACTTGTGTGCGGCAGCAATCCTTGGTGGGGAGAAGCGAGATGATCTCCTCAAAGATGACGCCCGGGAGGTCGCTGATGCGGTCCACCAGAGATTCTACCGGTTCCTCAGATCCAGGTGGGGGGAGCTCGCCGCTTCTCCCTGCGCTACTAGGTGCGAGATCTACAACCGGCGTTGCCGCTGGCGGGAGCCTCATTTTCTTGGCACTGGGGCCAGCCGACTCCATTTTCCTTGTGGCCGTTGCACCGAGCTCATGGGTTTGAGCAGAGTAGCCAGAGACGAGCCTAGTGGCAGTGCGAGTGGGGAAGAAGGAGGGCTGGGAATTTCTGTAGGAGTGGAAGAAGAGGAGTAGGCGTTTTCTGTACGAGTGAGGAAGAAGGTGAGCGGGGTTTTCTGGACGAGTGAGGAAGATTGGGGAGCGGGGGCAATGGGGGGGGGGGGGGAGACGGAAGCGGGAGAGCGAGCTGTTCGTGTTTATAAGGCCCGCTGCACTAACTACTCGCTTTTTCCAAGAATTGCTCTCTTCTTTTGCGTTGCTGCATTGGAGCTGGCGCATGGACTTGGCTGACTGGCCATGCATGTAGGATGCATGTGCCCGCCGGCCACTGCATGCTCTTGGTTTGTTACTAGGCCTATTTAATAGGGTGGTTATGGAGTAAATTAAGGAGATTTATTTTCTCTGTTTGCATCCACCAAATTAGAGGATGCGGTACTGGATGCAGACACTCACACTAAACTAACATTCAGAAGAACAAAAGTTCAGCATGTCTATGCATCTCAATGATTCACCATACTATAACTAATACAAAGCTGTGAGAAGGTGTGGAAATAAAGAAAATCGGTCGATGCTTCTCTGAGCAAAGGGCCTCCCTGCCACGCATTAATTTCCTAGGCATGCTTGTTTCTTCTCAATGTTGCGAGCACTTTGAGCATGTTGGCAACTCCACAGCTAGCTAGCTGCCTCATCTTGCAATTGATACTGACACATTTGCAGTAAACACATGAGGCAATAGAGATGACTCAACATGGGTCCATATTGTGCAGTTCCCCTAAAATCATATTCATTGTCCTGATTCTGAAAAGATAGGAAAACAATAGCTATACTTAGACGGTGTTGTAAAACAGTAGCACATATCAATAGCTCGACATGACAAAACACAATCATCTGGACGAAGGGGATATTGACCTGCCTAAGGAAGATTATATATAATTTCATAAGTCCTTGGTTGATTTCCACCTTCGGCTGCACTGCTTGTTTGCTCCTCCACACATGACAGGATCGTCCCACACTGCATTCAGCAAGTCAACGTACGGATAAGCTAATTTCATCTTGCGGTGGTCATTGTACCTAGTTACGAATGTAGGAATACCTGGAGCACCATGAGGTTAGCTGACAGCAGGTAGATGCAGCCATATAAATTTTGTGCGGTGCTACCAAAATTGAGGTTTGTATCCCTTCCCGTTATGAGAATTCTTCTTGAAGTTGGTAGAATGTGACGGCTTGTTCTTTGCATCAAACTTGCCTTTCCCCTGAGATTTGTTCTTGTTGTTTTGGGGCTGGTTGGGCTGGAAGTTCTTCTCGTGTACCATGTGGGCACTAGAAGCTCCCTCAGCGACCCGAGCACGTGTGTCTTTTGCTCTCGCCTTCTCCTCAAAATCAAGAGTGCTAATGAGATCCAAAACAGAAAACTCATGTCTCTTGTTTTTCAGAGAAGTAGCAAAATCGTTCCACGAAGGTGGAAGCTTGGCAATGATGGTCCCAGCAACAAATTTGTCCGGCAACACACACTTAAAGTACTCAAGTTCCTTAGAGAGTGACTGTATCTCATGAGTCTGCTGAACAACAGAGCGCTCATCAGTCATCTTGTAGTCACAGAATTGCTCCATGACGTACAACTCGTTGCCAGCGCCCGAGGGCCCAAACGTGGCCTCGAGCGCAGCCCACATGTCTTTGCCGCTGTCAAACGACATATATGAATCCACAATGGAATCGTCAAGAACACTCAGCAGGGCGGCTTTGAAGAGGGTATCCATGTTCTGAAAAGCTTCCTGCTGTGTAGGATTAAGATCGCCCTCAGGCTTACCCTTAGTGGCGTCATAGCAGTGCATGATCTGAAACCAATATACTGCTCTTGTGCGCCACCTTTTATATTGCACCCCCTTAAAAGTAGGCGGCTTCAAAAGCGCAACAAAACCACTCGGAGTAAATTGCCTGTATTCAGGTTTTTGGATTGGATTGTTGAATATATGAGCAATTTAGTATGAAATTTAATCTGAATCAGTAGTAAATAGATCATGACGACAATTGCAAACGTCAAAGTAATGATGCGGACTAAACCAGGAGGACAGAATCACATACTGTACAGAGGGAGCAGAACCGATGTGGTTGATGTTGTCACTCATGTCGTTGATGAAGAGGTTACCGAGCTTGGGGAAGAAGGCTGTCGTTGAGGAAATTGTCACTGGCAGCAATCATAGGAGTGTGCGCCCAAAAACCTAATCGCCCCCTCCCGTATAGGATCACGAAAGGCGGGGTTCGGAGGATTGCTGTCCCTTCTCGTGGTGCACGCCGGAAGAAGGGCTGGAGAAGAATTGCGTGGCGGTGCTAAGATCTGGAATGGTGCGAAACCATATGATACATCGGCGGCTAGGATAGAGCATGTCAGGCCGGTCGTGCGAGTATAATAGTAGGCCTTTGGCCCCCAAACCCCACGTCCAAGTCAATAATAGCTCAAAAAAAGTCAATAATAGCCCCACCAAGGTTTGTCTCAAAAAAATAGAGTAATTAAGGCGTCTGTTAGTCCCTTTAGTATAAATAATATATCATTAATAATGGCCCCACCTTTTGTCTCACAAAGTATGTTGGAGTACAACCGGCTACACGTTTACAATCCGCTTCTCTTCTCTCTCCTTCAACTAAGGACAAATACTATATTTAAATCCTTATAGCCTGCTTATGTCATCTAATTGTAGTACTTGCTCTAAAGTTACTCTCCACTGTGTAGTCTTAAATGTCGGGCGTGCAGCGGGCGGTGCCCTCAGTCGGCGCGCCGCTTCAACGGCGGAAGCAGTGAGAGGTCGCGTCGCCCTGACTTGCCATCAATGTGGAGCGGCGGGCTCAACTGGCACCAGGCAGGAAGCGCGCGCGGGAGGGGGAGGGTTTTTTGTTGGGCCAAGAAGGTGAGAAGCCAACTTGGGATCAGTCCGGATGGGGAAATATCATGTGCTCCCATACTCTGCATATGACACTAATCTATGTTACTACTCCCTCCTTTCTGGTTTATAGAGATGGTTAGAGTAACATAGTAATATGTTACAGTATAACTAACTCCCCACTATGACCAGCCTTGGCCTCTCCCAGTGCTCCTCCATGTATAGCTGTTAAGTCTGCCACGTAGGCATAAAATATGATGTGGCACCAATAAACTAAGCACCTATGCATTGAAGACTTGAGTTACTAAGCCATTTAATGCACTTAGCACCTTGTCTAAGCACATCTAAGCACTTACTAGCACCCCCTTGACCGTGGACCTTGACGGTGTACGTCACCTTGTGTCTCATAATTTTCCTTGTCATCATTTGAGTCCTAGAAGATCTCACTCACATCATCATTAGCATGCAGCCGCCTTGATAGACAACATGCGCAGAAGGAGTATATGCGACTGGGGACGCACCACCACCACGTCGTGGGCACTCCGTACGTGCTCGTGTGCGTGCATCGTGCGTGTTTTTCCATTGGTGCTAGCTCTAAGGCCGAGGCTGCGGTCGTCTTCGTCTTCGACTAGTAGTTGAGCAATGACGGTAAAGAGGTGCTGCAAGAGATGCGTATGCACCGTTGCGTGCAAGCTTCGCCGTAGCACGATGAACCGGACATCGTCGCGGATGGTGCACGCCTCCATGCAGCCGAGTGTGTGCGCATGTATGTGTTATTCACGTGCATTATGCGGCCGAGCGTGTGTGCATGCACGTGTTGTGTACGTGCGTTGTGTGCTCCATGCTGTGCACGTATGTGCATGAGTTGGATCGGATGGAGTTAGTGCGTTGGCTTGTGTACATGCATGGCTGCATTCGTCCTGTACATGTGTGGCTTGTTGCGTGGTTATCAATAATTCAATATAAACTACTCCCTCCGTTCCTAAATATAAGTCTTTCTAGCCATTTCAAATAGACTACAACATACAGATGTATGTAGACATATTTTAGAGTGTAGATTCACTCATTTTGTTTCGTATGTAGTCCCTTATTGAAATCTCTAAAAATACTTATATTTGGGAATGGAGGGAGTATAAAACATCTTCAACTTAGCATCCCGATGTACCGTTTCTAGTGGTTAGCGAAAAGTTCATGTTCTTTTATTTGTTTATAGGTGGGCAGGCGGCAAAAAACATGGGACAACGTGCAAGGTTCCTTGCAGATGCTCCATCGCGAGGTTCCTTGCTCCTTCTCGGTCATCGGGAATCTATGCTCTTCAACTCTTTTCTTTTACATGAGCTTTGTTCATCCTTTTCCCAACACGCGAGACATCTAGCATCAAGGTGCACGTGTCATGCAAGAAAATGAAGATAAGCAGTGCGTAAGTGAGTCATGCACTTCGATGGTACCTACGCAATATTTTTTTCTCCTCGATGGCACGTGAATAGTGCACGTACTCAACGACGGAGCACGGGATGGTAGCAATGACATGGTCAGCCCTTTTTTGGAGAGAGTACGTACTAAATAACTTTGTTGTGTCCCGTCAACTCGCAGAACGACGAGAAGCTTGATTACGCCTTCTCCCTCGCCAACGCATGCGTGGTGGCTCGCAACACGAGGAGAAACTTTTGCTTACAAGCGATGGACGTGCAGGAGTTCATTTGGTGTCAGATTGCCAGAAGCACTACTGTAGAACCATCGACTTCCGGAAGAGGCGAAGAGCCAAGCGCAAGGTCACCTACTAACCTTAGGCTAGGCGTAGTGGGAGTAACATAAGTAGGGGTACCTCCTTTGTTTTACTCTAGAAACAACCACACGCAAATATCAAGGTGCTAGTTACGTAGAACAAACTTCCTGGAGTCCGTGCTCAGCCCTCCTCTATCTCTCTTCTCAGCCAGACAGCGGACGCGCGGAGCCCATTGTCTGTTTGCTCACATGCGGTCCCACATGTCAGTGAAAATGCAAGAGGACCCACTGAACCTGCACATCTTTCACCTCGACGTGCTGGTGATGAAAAACAAATCCAATAAAGATCTTCGGTGGCCGCTTTTGGAGTTACTCAAGAGTAGTAAGATTCTATTTACAGTTTAACCCAAGATGCACATCACGTGGCTTCAACTACCACTCTATTTTCTTGCATGACACGACCTGGATGCTGGATGTCCCACGTGTCGGCAAAAGGAGGAAGAACCTGACCAAATCTTCGGTTGTGCTCTCGGATTAGACTAGTTGTGCTAACTTAAAAATTTATTGTGTACTCCCTCCGTTCCAAAATACTTGACTTCCATTTGTCCAAAAATGGATGTACCTATATACTAAAACATGTCTAGATACATCTATATTTTGACAAATAGAAGACATGTATTGTGGAACGGAGGGAGTAGAATGGATGCAAGTTTTGGTATTGAGAAGAAGAGTACATCGATATATTGATAGAGCGTTGGAGTTGGCCTTACAAGTGGGACCATAGTTGAGGAAACCGACTATCGGCAAACCCCCACCTCGCCCGCCGCACGATGGCTGAGTTAGAGAAACGATGAGGTTGAAGAGATTGCTCTAGCACGGACTCCAAGAAATATGGTGTCAGATGGAAGTCGTGCTGGTGGCGTGTGCCGTACTCCTGGACGTGAATGCTTGTTCTGGCCCATGCCACCCTACTACTCCTACTACTTACTATATAGTACTAGTATCGAGGATTCGAGGTGCTGGTTACGTACAGCGAACACATTAACATATGGCTACAGTAAAAACACCCGCCCGACGCGCGAAGCATGTGAAGCTAGTACAAATAGTGTACTACTATTGTTGATTGGCCTCATCCGATAACCTGTTGCAATGCACGTACAATTATGTATTCAGAAAATATTTTTTTGCCTCGTCGCACCACTCACTCAGAGAAGCGACTCGAAAGCCATTCATAAATTTAGTAAGTTTATCACAGGCATATCATTTTATTACATACAACAGGTCATCAACCCACATCGACAACGAGGATACATTATAAATACTAAAGTTTTCATCACACAACAAATAACAAGCAATGAAATGAACTTCAACTCAACCAATCCTCGGCGTTGGAAACGCTTGCTTTGAACCACAAGTGATTCTCTGGGACGGGCCATCTATTGTCGATCTCGAAACCAACGCAGGACTGATCATCCAGGCTGAAGCGGCCTACTATATCAGTACCAGGGTAGGGAACCACCCAAATGTCCGAGGTATAGACACAGTTGCTTCTCATAAATGGTACTAGTAACGTTGTGTCAACAGCAGTTGGATCGCCTTTCACCATCATCGGATAGTTTTGTGAAGAGCGAGTTTTCTCCAAGACTATCAATTCTGTACCAGGGAGAAGGTGTTGGCGCTAGCACACTAGTATCCATCCCGAATACCATGCAACGGGTGTTGGAATAGGTCCGGAGAGTGCGACCATGGGAGACAACACGTGCTCCCTCAGTAGTAACAAACTCAGTGCGCTGTATACAGACAAGAAGAGGTGATCCATCGGAATTAGTTGCCAGGCGCCACTGAGTATATAAGTTCTGCTCGTCCTCATGCTCGTGATCATCACCATCGTCATCTCCCCCTTGGTTATAAAATTTTTCAAGTATAGGTGGTGGAATGTTCATAGGACCTTGGAAACACAAGAAGAAGGTTAATTAGTAAAGGGAAACTTGCTAACCCGCATGCATGTGGATGAAACAATTATAATTACAATGGAAGACAAATGTACCGAAACTACGAGGATCCCATGCAAAAACAGTGCCATGAGCGGTGGAAGCAAACACAAGACCCTCATATTGAATTGCATCACAGTAGACATCCGTGTGTGGAAACTGATTTTTGAGCAATATCCATCGAGTCAAACCACAAAGGACGACAACAAGCTTGTCGAAGATAGCAACAACTTCATAGTTCTTGTAATTCCAAGAGCGGTTGGGAACTCGACAAATTGCTATCTTCCGTACAAGATAGTCACCATGATCGTATTTGAACGTGCGTAGAATACCGGTGTGCTCAACCTCTGGGCAGTCTGCTGAGATTTTTCAAAGTGGGACCCGGTGACGAGTGTACACATTCACAAATTCCCACTCGCAGTTGTACCCAATATAAATAACCAAATCTCCATTTGTGCCTGCCCAATCCTTGCCCTCAAGCGATGGCATCTTAACATCATACGTATCATTATCAAGGGGCATCAACTTGCACAAGGCGAGGCCTCCGTCGTCCCCGCGCCAGTAGTCATCAGGGTCATGACAAAGAAGATAGGGGAGATCAAACCGCTCCTTGACTCTTGGGTTCCTTGTAATGATGTTATTAGTTGAGTCAAGAATGGTCTTGAACAAACCTGCCATGCTAGCCGAGGTGATGGTGTCACACCGATCAATGAGTTCCTCCACCACGTCATCTTTCAGATCGGGGCAAGAATAACAGAGTCATTTTCGGCCTGTTCCCTCCATGGAGAAGACGATCGAACAATGGCAGAAGGAAGGGTGAAGGGCTGAAGGAAAATGGAGGAGCGAGAGGAAGAGCATGCGACAACAGTTCCAAATCGAGAGGGAAAGGCGAAGAGTCGATGGACGGTTGCCAGCTTGCCACAGTACATGAAGAGGCGCTCCAGCCTACACGTCCGTTAGGAAATACTAGTAGAAAAGGACTCGCCGTCGTCTCACTGATATATTGGAACGGGACAACATGTCAACAAAACATGGTGTGTAATTTCTCGTGCAAAATGCGATCTGGCCGCGTTGGCCCGAGGTGCCACATTAGTTTTTTTTGAAAGTTTGCCACATTAGTTATTGACCTTTATTTCTTTTAACATGCAATTTGAATGGATAGCTTCTGTGGTCATCACACGTGAGCGGATATAGTGATGGTTGATTTGCCCAAGCAACTTATTACTGTGGGAATATGGGAGTACCAGCGGATTCAAGGAACAGAGAAATGATGGTTTGCTTCGTCCGAGCAACTTACTGTGGCAAAGGTGGGGCTATGTGATTTGACTGCTCACTAGTCATTACTACTGTGGCGGAACGACCGGGGTGAATCTTTCCCTGAAGTTGTGTTGTGCACTCAATATTGCTGCATGGCAGGTGGACCCGGCTGAAGGATGTCTAACATGTCGGCGAAACGAAGTTGAATTGTTTCTGGCATTGATATCAATCCTTCAGGATTTGTTTATATGTACACATAATTTTGATGAAATTGTACTGTGATGCTATGAAGGTTTCAACTTTGGTTCCCGCAGGAAAAAAAAAGGTTTCAACTTAGGATTCATGTGTCTTGCCTCGAGATTATCTCATTACAACATTCCATCAAATACAAATGAAACTACCATGGCTAATGCATCTCAATGGTTCGCAGATCAGCGCCAATATTCACATCACAACTGAAGACAAAGTTGTGAGAAGGTGTACAAACAAAGAAAAAAATATAATTAATCGATGATGTTCGTAGGAATGGCTCCATTTCCTTGGCACAGTGTTCATTGCTTGGCGGCTAGTTTCACCCAGCTCTGTAGCCAAAAAAGAGGTGTATGAAGGACACCACAATCCGATCATTTTGTGCAGCTCCACTAAAATCGAGCAGACCATCCCTATTTGCAAAGATATCCAGTCAGTGTGATTACAATAATAGTGGAACTAGATGATGAAACATAACACACATAAATAGAAGCCGATCACCTCTACGATCTCTCTTTAGGTCTAAGTTCTTGTTGGAGAAGATTAGGCATGAAGTTGGAGAGGAGGATAGCAAAACGAATATCCCTTTCCGCAGTCCCACAGAAATGTAAAAATGTTGCCCGTGTGACATTTTGGCGGAATTGCACAAAACACTCTTTAGAAAAAAGTGATTTGTGCAGTTCACCAAAAGGTCGCAATAGCAACGAGGTGAAAATGGATAGCCCTGTTTGCAAAAGGAGGTCGAAAGGAAACAATTACTGCCCAATAACACGAGTTGAAGACACATACACCGACAAAAAAGAAGCATGTTCCATGTAATAAGGGAAAGATAGCACATGGTGGTTTATCAAAAATGGTTTGAGGACGAGATTGCAAGATGGAAAGTACGCCGGCCGAGATACGATTTAAGCAAACAACTAAAGAAGATCCACATGCAGCAACGTGGGAAGATGGGCAGTGGAGCAAGGCCGGAGGAAGCTGTACCTGAGGGTCGTTGAGATGTTACTAGGAGGGCGCCGGCGGCCGGGATCTGCCCATACTGTGGCAGCGAGCAAGTGGCGAAGGCCCTACCGCGCCGGAGCTTGGTCAAAGAGAACGGCGGGTACCGCAGATCGGGACGTGCTACCTCAACACCGTCGAACGGAGAGACGATGCACATCCTCCCTTTCCGCCGGCGGACGGGATGCGGCTGGATCACTGACCAACGCTAAGAGAGAGAGGCCACGACCGCCTTGTGTGAGATGGTGTGACGAGAGACAAACCCATTTTTCCATTTTCCCCATGGCAATCATTTTATATTCTGTACGTGCCGTTGAGGAATATATAACTTTATTTAATGCTAATGCGTCAAGTCGAACTTTGTTCCGTCTAGGTGTGGTACCCGACCCTCCTTCGAGTAAACAACTGCTACACGCGTCAAATTATCACGTGGGCTGCCTTTTCATACAAAAACAAACTCCACCGTGTACCCGCACGGGTGTGGCCGGGAACGAGACATGAGTATGTGCGTCCTGCATGCACTTCTTCTTTAGGTGCAGGTACGTACGTGGGTGGGTGTGAGAGAGATGGTTTGTGCGAAATAGAGGCAATGTGTTGATGATATCTCAAACAGAAAAACGTAGCATATGCAATGTGTGTGAAACGGAGTCATGGACATGAGATATCGATAGAATTGAAAACATGGATGAAGTGTGTGGCTGCACGATCGATAAATAGTGCCATCGAATTTGTGTTTGCCCATGTCAAAGATACAGGGCGGCTGGCCTACTGGAATTTGAGAGGGTAGAGGTGCAGTTTTTCTCCTTGGCATGGATACCTACCTACAACGTTCGACTATCGGTGTGTGTGGGGGGGGGAGGGGGCAGGGACCGATCAACTAGTATATGTGTGGGGAAGGAGAGAGACCTAGCTATGTATTGAGGGAGATCAATCGACATTCATGGATATGTGTAGCAGAGGAATAAGGTTGGGAAAAGACAAAGGTAGAGCGTCGGAGGATTGGTGGTGGAGTGGCGTCTCACAAATGGTGGGAGAGGCTTGCTAGACAAACGGAGGGTATGAGTGCAATATCAATAAGAGAGGGCGGGGGATGTCCGTCTGTCTATGCACGTGCGTGTGAGAGACGGGTCGGGAGGTATTCAAGGATGACGAGGGGAGAAGATATGGTTGTGGTAAGCATACGTAACTACATAGGAAGATCAACCGTCGTGTGTCCAAGAAAAGGAGAGACATAACTAGCGAGGTAAGTGTATCCGTGCTTGGTGAAAACGAATTATAGTCGACCTGGCTATATGTAGGGAGATCAGTTCATATACACGCCTGCATGTGTTAGAAGCAAATGAGGTCCAAAGAGGCAGATAGGGGGAGAGGGTGTGGCTAGGAGGTGGTGAGAGAGGCCTACCATGTCGAGGGGGGAGGAGTGTGCAAGTATGTTGTCAATGAAAAGAGGGGCGGGAGTGTGCACATGCGTGGAATCGTATTGGACATAGGGGGGCATGGACGGTGAGAAGATAAGAGGGAAAGTATATATGTGTTTGTTGTAGGCACACTTGTCTAGATAGGTATATCGACTGGTGTGTGCCGGGAAGGAGCCGGGGGCCTACACACACCTCTGGTGGACGACCTAAAGAGAAATAATGAACGTGCGTGATGGAGGGGACGCTAAGGTTGGGTGAGAGGGGGCGGGCATGTGCATGCAATATAGAAAGTTAGCGCTAGCTAGCTACAAATAGAAGAGGATCGTGAAGGTGTAAAAGACGAACAAAGATCATAATTCATTATAAAAAAGTGGATACAGATACTTGAAGAAGATATCATAATGTAAAACATAGATTATAATTTGGGCTAATGTGTGGCTTTTGCAACTCAGGTCTAAATACTTGTCATAATGTAGGGGGCAGGTGTCGGTGTCAAAACCGGCGGATCTCGGGTAGGGGGTCCTGATCTGTGCGTCTTAGGCTGATGGTAACATGAAGCACGGGACACAATGTTTACCCAGGTTCGGGCCCTCTCAATGGAGGTAAAACCCTACTTCCTGTTTGATTAATATTGAAGATATGAGTAGTACAAGAGTAGATCTACCACAAGATCGTAGAGGCTAAACCCTAGAAGCTAGCCTATGACGGTATGATTGTAATTGTGATCGGCCTTCTAAGGACCAACCTCTCTGGTTTATATAGACACAGGAGTGGGCTAGGGTTTACATGGAGTCGGTTACAAGGAAGGAAATATAATATCCGGATCGCCAAGCTTGTCTTCCACGCAAAGGTGAGTCCCATCCGGACACGGGCCGGAGTCTTGAGTCTTGTATCTTCATGCTTCAATAGTCCGGACGATGTATACAGTCCGGCTGTCCGGATACCCCCTAATCCAGGACTCCCTCAGTAGCCCCTGAACTAGGCTTCAATGGCGATGAGTCCGGCGCGCAGTCTTGTCTTCGGCATTGCAAGGCGGGTTCCTTCTCCGAATGCTCCAAGGTAATTATCGAACACGTAGACCATGTACGGATTTGCAAAATGATCTTCATATATCACCGTAGAGGGAACGATATTTCACAAATGTACTCTGCTGACAATTTTTTAGACGTAACATGTCATTACGGTCGAGTCATTATTCGAACCTTTATCCTTCAACCAGCCACAACGCATATTTCTCAGGACCCCACGAGAGTGTCGTGTTTCTCGCTCACTTCGTCTGTGGACTGGGGTTTCCACTTCACCCCTTCGTCCGTGGGCTCATGTTCTACTACGGGCTAGATTTCCATGATCTAGCCCCGAACTTCGTCCTCAACATCTCGGCGTTCATCGTCGTATGCGAGGCCTTCCTCCGCATCAAGCCTCATTTTGGCTTGTGGCTGCTAATCTTCTGCATGAAGCCGAAGATTGTGAGTGGCCAGCAAGCGGAGTGCAGAGGAGCCATGGTGGGCAAGATGCCTAACGTCACCTGGCTTGACAGCTCCTTTGCGGAAACCGTGAAGGGGTGGCAGTCGGGGTGGTTCTACATCACCGAGCCGCACGACGCCAACTGGGCGACAGCCCCTGAGTTCTGATCCGGAACCCCCATGCGGCTCACCTCCTGGGGTGAGAAGGGCCTGTCCTGGGGCGAATCTACGGAGCTGACCAGACTCCAAAACTGCATCAAGAGCATGAAGGACAAGAACATCAAGCTTCTCAACGTGATCCAGGTCATGCTCATTCGCCGAATTCTGCCGTGCCAAAGGCGGGCATTCAATCTGTGGGAGTTCGTCCCGGCCGAACACCAGACGCTTCAGAGGTTCTACGGCATGAATCACAAAAATGCGTGGAAGGCGTTGTTCAAGGCCTCTGAAGTACCTCCTCCCACATCCAAGGACCGTGGGCTCCACGCCGCGTGGCCTCCTATTCAGGTGAGTTTCCAGGCTACCACCGGATTCGGTTCTTCCCAATATATTCATGGGGGAGCCTCAAGTAATTGTGCATATTTGTTCAGGATTACGTGGAGACAGCGGAGAAGATTGACTGTCCGGCTCCACTTCCAGAAGACCCGGCTAATGCTCTCCTGACGGAGATGCTGGTCCCGGTGCCCTACAAGGTGCCAGAGAAGAAGGCCGAAAAGAAGGCCCCGGGGATCCGAAAGGGTCTCTGGCGTAAGGTTGCACCGGAAGCCTCGTCCGAAAACGACGAGGCTCACTCCTTCCCTGAAGGGGAAGAAGAAGAAGAAGAGGAGGCCGCCCCATCCGGAGAGGACGGGGGGCCCAAGAGTGCGGACCAGAGGGCTAGGAGAGGCCCCCGGCGCAAGGCCATCATACCCTCGTCGTTTGATGACGACGAGGCAGATTCCTCCCGCGGAGGCGGGGGAAAACAAGAAGAAACTCCCCCTCCCCGTATTGGGGGGGAGAAAAAGAGGAAGGCCACCCTCGAGGGGGAGGCTGGGACGTCCAAGAAGGGAAAGGCGTCCCTTCCGGACTACTTCGCCACCACCGCCAATAGCGAGGAGGGGTGGCTGCCCAGGAAGAAGCCCCTAGTGCGATCGTAAGTATCCACACTCTATCGTAATTTTGCCTCATAGTTTTGTTATAACGCCAAACTTGTATGTAGTCCGGCCAGGGTCCATCCCGAGGTGTCATCTTCGGATGGGTCTTTGAGCGATTCGGCGATGAACTCGCTCCCGACAGGTGTTGTCCCAAAGGCTCCCGGAGCGGGGGGAGGTGGCTCTGGAGGCGCCCCAAAGCGGTATTCCAGACGTCGGACACGCGGGGTTCAAGATCCCCGCGGATCGTGTCGGTGAGAGCCACAGTAGGCCGGGCTCTCAATTGAACACTGTTCCGGAGCCTTCAATGGTTCCGGACTCAGGCGGGCAGCCCCTCGTTAGGGAGGGAGTGCCGTCTGTGTCGAGGACTTCTGTTGCGCCCGAGGCACCGGATTGTCTGCTGGAAGTGCTTCGCAGCGCTTCCATGGCTAAAGAGCACTGTACTCTTATGAGTGCGGTGATTCAGAAGGTTTCGTCCGCCAAGAGTGGACTAACTGAAGCTTTCACCAGCCTCGTGATAGACTTTGAGGTAAGTAATAAAAATGTGTGAAATTACCACCTGATAGGTAGTAGCCCCTAATACTCTGTTTGGTGTCCGGAAAGAAAAACCAAACGAAGGGTCAATTATAATCCGCGGGAGTCTAACAATAAGTTTGAATGTGAATAAGCAAGATGTGTTGCTTGCCGCTGCGGTCCGTGTCGGTGTCAAAACCGGCGGATCTCGGGTAGGGGGTCACGATCTATGCGTCTTAGGCTAATGGTAACAGGAAGCAAGGGACACAATGTTTACCCAGGTTCGGGCACTCTCGGTGGAGGTAAAACCCTACTTCCCGCTTGATTAATATTGAAGATATGAGTAGTACAAGAGTAGATCTACCACTAGATCGTAGAGGCTAAACCCGTGACGCAAGCCATGACGACCGAAGCCAAGCGAGCGCCAGGCGGGCACCGGCCTGCGCAGAGTCCTTGTTTCCTCTTTGGTGCAAAGGGGGCAAGCGCAAGCAGGGGTATCAAGCAAAGGAAACCATTTCGATGCAACAAGACCAAGACCAGCAGAACGGCAGGATGGAGGTCATCGTGGAGCCCAAGCCGGCGTCATTATCAGAGCCTTTGGCAGGCGAATACCAACTTTAGTCAGGATAAGTGTACTAGATGTTCCCCCTCAAAATGGCCAATTGTTGGCGCCCTTCCCGCTCAATATTTGGGAAGAGGACCAGGGCCTCGCTCTATAAATAGGGCTAGCCACCGCAGTAGAGAGGATCTGGATTCAATCCTTCCCAAGAGGCATCACCTCCACAAGAACTCCTCCCCTCGCGAGGCAGTTCTTCCTTTGTATTGTTCATCATTAGCCCCTGAGGCAATCCACCACACCACAAACTAGAGTAGGGTATTACACCACAATGGTGGCCCGAACTAGTATAAACCTCGTGTCCCTTGTGTTGTTCTTCGTGTAGTTTAGATCCTTTGCAAGGCGACGAGACGTGAGTAGGTAGGAGGTGTGATCTCCGCGCGCACCCCAGAGTTCGAAAATTAAGGGTCTGCCGGAACCCGAAATCCAACATTTGGCGCGCCAGGTAGGTGTGCGCCGGGGCTTTCCCTTCCGCCGACCCGCTCTCCACCCACACCGCGCTTCCCTCTCATGATGGGAAACACACCGCCTGCTCTGGCTGCCAGCGCCAGCACTGGGGCCAGGGGGCTCCGAGCTGCCCCCCGCCTTGCGGCAGGTGCAGCGGCCGCACAAGTTCAAGCCAGAGATGCCACCGTGCTACAATGGCATGGCAGACCCACTGGCTTTCCTGCTGGCGCACGAGGAGGACGTCCTCGAGGCCGGGGGCAACGACAGGGTCATGTCTAACTGGTTTCCCATGGCCCTCACCGGCATTCCACGCATGTGGCTGCTCCACCTGCCAACGGCTTCTGTGGCCTCTTGGGAGGAGCTGCGCGGCCTCTTCCTCGCCCAGTACGCTGCACCGGCGCCCCCGGTCGTCGCAGCTCTCCTAGGTGGCTCACAAGCGCCACCTTCAGGCCACCACATCAAGCCGTTCGTCCGCCAGATCGGCGTCGCCTTCGCGCGGCATGGGGCTCCTCCGGGTTGGGCGGCGCCTAAGGCCGACCTGGCCTTCAGCTCGGATGATCACCCCTCCAGCTCAGCCTGCTCGGGCGCGCTCCCAATGCTGTGCACCCCCACCATCTGCCAGGTGGCCGTCACCAGGGCCCTCATCAAGGGTGGTGCTGGCCTCAACGTGCTCTCGGTGGAAGCCGTCAGCCTCCTCCATGTGCCGCCAGAGCGGCTTCAGCCCAGCAGGCCCTTCTTGGGCGTCGGAGGCGGTTCCACCGGCTCCCTGGGACAGATCCGCCTCCCGGTGACCTTTGGCACCTACGAAAACTTCTGCATAGAGCTAATCAACTTCGACATCGCCCCCACCGGCCTCCCGTACAACACCATCCTCGGCTACCCGACCCTAGCCCGATTCATGGCTGCAACTCACCCAGCGTACAACCTCATAAAGATGCCCGGGAGCAACGGCGTCCTTACTGTGTCCGGGGACACCGGGGATGCATTGCAAGTGCTCAAGCTTGCCTTCAAGACTGTGGCGGTGGCGCAGCCCGCTGGCTCAGCCGCCCCTGAGCCCAAGAGGGCTGCGCCGGCCACGAAGAAGTAGTTGTTCAGCCAAGACAAGGCGGAAACCAAGCAGATACCAGTCGACGAGTGCGAGCCCACTGGTGCTACCTTCACGATTGGCACCAACCTCGAGCCTGAGCAGGAGAAGGCCCTGGTCAGTTTCCTGCGCACGAATAAGAAGGTGTTTGCATGGGAGCCTAATCAGCTAGCAGGAGTCCCGAGGGATGTAATTCAGCACCATCTCAACGTGTGTCCCAACGTGCGCCCTGTGAAGCAGAAGGCACGATGGCAGTCCACTAAGAAGTAGGCCTTCATCGTCCAAGAGACCCACAAGTTAGAAGCAGCAGGGGTCATTCGCGAGGTTCGCTACCCAGATTGGCTGGCCAACCCTGTCATCGTGCCAAAGAAGGGGGGAAAGGAACGCATGTGTGTGGACTTCACCAACCTCAACAAAGCCTGCCCGCAGGATCCATTCCTGCTTCCTCGCATCGACCAGATCGTTGACTCCACCGCCGAGTGTGACCTATTGTGCTTCTTGGATGCCTTCTCGGGCTATCATCAGATCAAAATGGCAGTGGAGGACATGGAGAAAACGGCCTTCCTAACCCCATGTGGAGTATACTACTACACCTGCATGCCGTTCGGGTTGCGCAATGCAGGCGCAACCTTCCAGTCGTTGATGCACATCGCTCTGGGGCGACAACTTGGGAGGAACGCTGAAGCTTACGTTGATGACATTGTGGTAAAGTCTCGGGAGGTGAAGACCCTAATACAGGACCTGGAAGAAACCTTCGCGAGCCTCGGCGAAGTGGACATGCGGCTCAACCCGGAGAAGTGTGTGTTTGGAGTCCCCTCGGGCAAGCTCCTAGGCTTCCTTGTGTCACACAGGGGCATTGAGGCAAACCCAGAGAAGTTCAAGGCAGTCGAGGACATGAGCCCGCCAAAGACCCTCAGGAAAATGCAAAAGCTCACCGGGCGCGTAACCGCTTTAGGACGTTTCATCTCCAAGCTGGGAGAGCAGGCGCTGCCTTTCTTCAAGCTGATGAAGAGGAAAGGCCCCTTCGAATGGACTGAAAAGGCCGACAAAGCATTCCAAGACCTCAAGAGGTACCTTACCAGCCCCCCGGTGATGGTGGCCCCTCTCCCTCGAGAGCCCCTGGTGCTCTACCTTGCCGCCACCCCTTATTCCGCCAACGCAGCCCTGGTAGCAGTCCGAAAGGAGCGTCAGGCCTCGGTCGCCGTTGCACTCCCGGCCGAGGCATAACAGGGCCCGGAAGGCCTCGTAGAGGCTGTGACCGCAGTAGAGAAAGATCAGCCCCGCCAAGAGAGCGCACCAGGGGCAGAGGAGGCTCCTTCAAGCGACCAAGGCTGAGGTCCGCGCCGCCCCAGGAAGCGCCCCGGCCTCCAGAGGATGCGAGTCACGCCAGCACCCTCAATCTCGTCGAGCACCTGGTGTACTTCGTCAGTACGGTGCTGTGGGACGCAAGGGCACGGTACCCAATGCCTCAGAAGCTCCTCCTCGCACTGTTGGTAGCCTCGCGCAAGCTACGACACTACTTTCAGGGCCATCCCATCAAGGTCGCCTCGGCCTATCCCCTGGAAAGGGTACTCAGGAGCCCCAATTCAGCGGGGAGGGTTGCCAAATGGAACATCAAACTACAAGCATTCCAGCTTGAATTCAGCACTACCAGGGTCATTAATGGGGCTGCACTCGCAGATTTCATGGTGGAATGGACAGAGGCGCCAGGGCTCAAACTGGGCGAGGACCGGTCGCTCTCCCCGGGGAGTGAAGCGCCGGATGGTTGGGTGATGTACTTCGACGGAGCATTCGCGCGGCAGGGCGCGGGGGCTGGTGTAGTGCTCATATCCCCCACTCAGGACAAGCTTTACTATGCCATGTAGCTCTGTTTCTAGCATGGGGAGAAGGTCTCCAACAACATAGCAGAATATGAGGGCCTGATAGCGGGCTTGAGGGCAGCCATCGCCTTGGGAGTAAAACGAATCACCATCAAGGGTGACTCGCAACTCCTCGTCAACTTCTCCAACAAAGTGTACGAGCCAAATGATGAGCACATGGAAGCATACCTCACTGAGGTCCGCAAGATGGAGAAACGATTTTGGGGGCTGGAGTTGAAACATGTGCCTCGCGGTACCAATCAAGAGGCTGACGACATCGCCAAAAGGGCATCCAGGCGGCTACCTCAGGAGCCTGGTGTCTTCGAGGAGCGACTCTTCAAACCCTCAACGACACCGACATTATCAAGCACAACGCAACCTAGGGAGGAACTCCCTCAGCCACCTGCCTCGAGAGCCCGGCCTGCGGCCCAGCCTCGGGGGCACGCCTGCTTATGGCATTGGAGCCTCAGGAAGAATGCTGGATGGCAGAATTCAAGGTCTACTTGATGCAAGGGACTCTACCGGAGAAGGAGGAGGACGCGGAGCGTGTGGCACGGCAGGCCACCGCCTACAGCGTCAAGGATGGGGAGCTCTACCGAAGGCGGCCGAACGACGTGTCCATGCGTTGCATTCCCAGAGAGCAAGGGAAGGAGCTACTGGTAGACATACACGATGGAGACTGTGGGCACCACTCATCCTCGCGGACCCTCGTTGGCAAGGCATTTCGCAGCGGGTTCTACTAGCCCACAGCGCTCAACGACGCCATTGAGCTGGTGAAGGCTTGTGAAGCCTACCAGTTCCACGCTAAGCAGATCCACCAGCTGGTGGGGGGACTGCAGACCATACCCCTCTCATGGCCGTTCGCAGTTTGGGGGCTAGACATTCTGGGCCCGTTCCCTCAGGCGCCAGGGGGCTACCGCTACCTCTACATCACCGTGGACAAGTTCACCAAGTGGGCCGAGGTGGAAGCCGTCCGCACCATACCTGCGGGCTCAGCAGTCAAGTTCATCAAGGGCCTCTAAGCCAATTTGGGGTGCCTAACCGCATTATCACCGACAACGGTTCGCAGTTCACCAGCAATCTCTTCAAAACATATTGTGCTAACCTTGGAACGCAGATATGCTACGCCTCGGTGGCGCACCCTCGGAGCAACGGCCAGGCTGAGCAGGACAACGCGGAGGTCCTAAGGGGCATCAAAACCAGGACCTTCAAGAAGAAGCTGGAAGCCTGCGGCAGGGGCTGGTACGATGAGCTCCAATCCGTGATGTGGTCTATCCGCATGACCGCGACCAAGCCGACTGGCGAGACCCCGTTCTTTCTGGTTTATGGAGCTGAAGCCGTTCTCCCTCACGAGGTCAGGCGTCATTCCGCACGGGTCCTGGCGTTCGACAAGGCGCAGCAGGACACCATGCGGGGGACGAATCTCGTGTTGGGAGAGGAGTGTCGCTGAGAAGCCGCGCTACGAGCAGCAAGGTACCAACAAGCACTGTGGAGATACCACTGCCGCAACATCCGCCCCAGGACTCTTGAGGTAGGGGACCTCGTGCTCAGACGGGTTCTCTCCAGGGAGGGGCTGCATAAGCTCTCTCCCATGTGGGAGGGCCCTTTCAAGGTTGTTCGTGTTTCCAGGCCCGGCTCCGCGCGCTTGGAGACCCAGGAGGCGGTGCCTGTCCAGAACGCGTGGAACATTCAACATCTCCGAAGATTTTACCCCTGAACAAGGCCCGGTGCCTGTGAAGAAGGCGAATGCCTGTGAAGTTGCTGTGTTTTGAAAAAGGCCCGGTGCCTATGAAGAAGGCGAATGCCTGTGAAGTTGTTGCATTTTGAAAAAGGCCCGGTGCCTGTGAAGAAGGCGAATGCGTGTGAAGTTGCTCCGTTTTGGAAAAGGCCTGGTGCCTGTGAAGAAGGTGAATGCTTGTGAAGTTGCTCCGTTTTGGAAAAGGCCCGGTGCCTGTGAAGAAGGTGAATGCCTGTGAAGTTGCTGCGTTTGGGAAGAGGCCCAGTGCATGTGAAGAAGGCAAACGCCTGTGAAGCTCGCTGCCCGTGACACTCTCACGTAATAATGAGTAGGGTTGTACACGCCCCGGAGTCTCCGGAGTGCCGCCCTCGGGCCTCGGGGGCTCCCGCCCACGCCCAGTGGCAGCACTTAGCTCCGCGCTGGTGAGAAGACGTTGAAGACTAGATTAGGTGCCGGAAGCGGCTTTTTTCATTTGCTTTCTACAGTTGGTTTGTTTGTTCCTATTTGAAGTTTTATTGAAGTTGTTACCTTTTCTAGCTCGCAACCCTTCGTCCATTTCACTTGTTTGCTTCCTTTTCTCTCGCACAAGTCTCACGAGAGAGGAACACAGGCACCCTCGCGAGTGTTTTCTGCCCTGGTGGTTTGGAACTTCCCTATCCGAGCCCGCTGCGGGAGCACCCCTCCCTGTCCGTGCCCCACGGGCATCATGACACAATCACGGGACCTGGGTTGGTCGTCCCCGCTGCCAAGGCTGGAGACTACCCCTACTGACTAACCCTTGCAGGACATAAGGCGCATGGTGAGGCCCTAGCCTCAGGAGGCGAAGACCACAACAAGCTTCCCCCAAGCTAAGTAATTTCCACACATAAACACGCGGAACGAAAACATAGCGCAGAAAAAGTAGAAACAACACGATAATTAAACAGCAACAGTCCAACATGCCCCCGTGGGGCACCAGACTACCTTCTTTTTGCGCAGGGAAGGAAGAAAAGAAAAATGGGCGCGACTGGCCCGGCATCAACTCTCGCCAGGGGCTCGTACTGCCTCCGGAGCTCAGCTGGATTCCATCTCCCGCTTCACCGAGGCACGGTGGCGGGCCGACCACTGCCCTCTCCTAGGCGGGTGCGACGGCGAGGGAGATGGTCGCGACCACCGCTAGAGGAGTTGCCGTCCGATGGGGAGTCACCAAAGCTTGGCGGGCCTCGGGCACCGCTGCCCGCGCGCCTCCCACCACCTTCATCCCTCTCAACGCCGGAGCTGGGCGCACGGCCGCGGTCATCATCTTCGGGGAAGCATCCAGCGCGGCGGCCGTCTTCCCTGAACACCCTCATATAGAGGGTGGCATCGCCGTCGAACTTGAAGTTTAGAGTGCACCGTCGGCTCAGGCCGCGCGCGCAGGCAAACGTTTGCCAGCCGCGGGTCAGGGCCGCCTCCCCGGCGGCGGAGACCTCCAGCGTAGCCCAGGAGGCCTTGCTGCAGCAACCATCCGCCTGAAGCCAAAGGCCGCCCGGGGCACCAGCCGGAAGTTCACCTAGAAAGAAGCAGGGAAGCTGGACCAGGTGCCAGTCGGGTCCGCCGACCACACGACGAACTCCGGCAGCACCTCCGCCGAGCGGGAACGCGGCCTAGGGGGTCACGCAGCCAAGGCGTACCTCTCGTCGGCAGCCGAGCACCCACTGCCGCGCAAAGGACTGCTTCCACGACCACGGGAAGCCGCAGCGGGGGCCGTAGGGTGCTTGCGAGGGCGGCCCCGGCCACGCTTGGTTGGAGGGGAGCCAGGCCCTTCCTGGCGAGCCTTTCCTTTCTCCACGGCCAAGAACCTCTTCGCCGGAGCCATGGGGACGACGAGCGGCCGAGAAGAAGAAGGGGAGTAGCAGGAAGGGATGGACTGGAAGGGCTCGCGCCGTTCCGTACATATAGCCGGGGGAGGCCAACTGCCGGCCTTCATGATCACAGGTAATCATGACCCGTTTTGCATGCAGGGAATTGTCAAGTCGCATAGTTGTCGTGGCATCATGGGGAAGCAGGGACGCCCACGTCCAATCAATCGCCATGCGGCGCCCAAGGCCACAGGCTGTTGGGGTCCGCGGCGCTTCGCACTTACCCCTTCGCTTCTCTGCTAAGCCAAGTCCGGGCGCGCCTTGGGCCCATGGGCTACTGTTGGCGTTCCGGGAACGGGGGTCCCCAGACTTGCCTGCCTGCGGCCTGCAGCGTGGCTCACGGAGTGGCCCAATATGGCCCATCTTCATCGACACAAGCTCAAGATCCTAGAGAGGGTCCAAGCCTCGCGGGGCGGACGACAGGAAGCCTCCTCAGGCACGGCCTCGTCAGGCTGGCTCGCGACGAGCTGGAGAGATCAAGGCGCGGTACCTCACAAGGTGCCCGTGACGCAAGCCATGACGACCGAAGCCAGGCGGGCGCCAGGCGGGCGCCGGCCTGCGCAGAGTCCTTGTTTCCTCTTTGGTGCAAAGGGGGCAAGCGCAGGCAGGGGTATCAAGCAAAGGCAACCATTTCGGTGCAACAAGACCAAGACCAGCAGAATGGCAGGATGGAGGTCATCGTGGAGCCCAAGCCGGCGTGATCATCAGAGCCTTTGGCAGGCGAAGACCAACTTTAGTCAGAATAAGTGTACTCAAAATGGCCAATTGTTGGCGCCCTTCCCGCTCAATATTTGGGAAGAGGACCAGGGCCTCGCTCTATAAATAGGGCTAGCCAACGCAGTAGAGAGGATCCGGATTCAATCCTTCCCAAGAGGCATCACCTCCACAAGAACTCCTCCCCTCGCGAGGTAGTTCTTCCTTTGTATTGTCCATCATTAGCCCCTGAGGCAATCCACCACACCACAAACTAGAGTAGAGTATTACACCACAATGGTGGCCCGAACTAGTATAAACCTCGTGTCCCCTGTGTTGTTCTTCGTGTAGTTTAGATCCTTTGCAAGGCGACGAGATGTGAGTAGGTAGGTGGTGTGATCTCCGCGCGCACCGTAGAGTATGAACCTTAAGGGTCTGCCGGAACCCGAAATCCAACAAATATGCCTCATTCCGCATCTGTTAAGGGGCGTCGGGTTTCCTATCCACCCGTTCCTTCGCGGGCTCGTGGAGTTCTACGGCCTCCAGTTACACAACTTTACCCCAGCTTCCATACTACATATAGCAAGGTACGTCACCCTTTGTGAGCTATTTTTAGGCTGCGAAGCTCACTTCGGGTTATGGAAGAAGTTGTTCTTCCTTGTCCCCCGCAACCAGGGAGAGTCCCTATGTCAAGTGGGCGGGGCCGAAGTATGGCGTATCGTCGATACCGGATACCTATCCGACACTCCCAAAAAGGCACCAGAGAACTGGCCTTCGGAGTGGTTCTATATTGATGATGTTCCCCTCCTGGATCCAGTCCGGACAGGTCTCCCAAGGTTCAATAACGCCCCGCCTTGGGCACGCCTAAACTGGCACCCCTGAGGCCCCCAAGAGGAGGACACTAGGGAGATACAAGTTACTGGCCAAATCTGGACTGACGATAGTCGAGGTTATGGCAATATGCATAATGCGGGGGTGCAAGCGCTCCAATACTGGGGCAATCCCATGTGGCATTTCAATGGGGAAGACGATGCCACCCGTTGTGGCCGTAAGGGTCGGGACTCCGCCACTGCTCTAGCAAGGATACTGTCCGATTTATACAAAGGAGAGGGGGAAGACTTCCTTCACATCAAACCGCGGGACAGATTCTCCATGTACAATCCCCCAAACTAGGTAAGTCATCATTCATTTTCCCGCTCCACTTATTGTGGCATTCTTCGCTAAGATTACCTGCCTCGATATTTCCGAGCAGGAACTGAGGAGGACCATAGAAGGAATCTCCAGCCCTTCCCCGGATCCAGAGGACCCCGAAAGGGCCCTGGATCCAGGACTAGAAGAAGATCCGGATATGACCGTGGAGTTTGTCAACGAGATATTTTATCAGGCAAGCCGTGATGGTGCCTCAGTGGCTATTACTGCCGATTATCCCGGACTGCTACCTGCGTCGCATGTAAGCCAAGCCAGAGACTCTATCCTTCGAAGAGGACTCTTTCCTGATGTCATGCCTTACCCCTAAGTGTCTTGTTTTTGCAGAGACGACGGTCGGAGCGCAGGGCCGAGCCCCTAGGGACCCATCGGCCGCAGGCATCCGGATTGGGTAGGCTCAAGAGGAAGGCGGTTAGGTTCGAAACGCCGCTACAGAGGTAAGGTGAAAAACTTCCATGTAATTATTGTATTTGAAGTATTACAGCGCCCTTTACATCCTGGCAGGAACAGGAGTATCCGGACTATATCCGGGGATCCTACCAATCATGCCTCCACCAGTCGGATTCCAGAACCGGCTTTGAGAGAGGAGGCGGATGTGGGGCCGATGCCGCATAGTCCTTCGAAGGAGGACGCATATATGCTCTCTGCCACGAATTCCGAAGTAGAGAGCGCCATGAATCACCGGCGTCGACGGGCCTTGCTTCGCAAAAACATCTTCTTGGAAGAGGCATTTAATGCTTTCAATTCAGGGGACGCATCCTTCCAAGCTGCTCAAGGCGGGCTTGCCCGGGCGACGGACCAGTATACCAAAGATATACGGGTAAGAAAGTTTGATAAGCATGTATAGCAGTAGCCCCTGAGACTTGAAACGGTTGGAACAACAGTTTTAAGGATCAATTTATGCGCAGGTTCTTATAGATAAGAATGAGCAATTGTCTCGGGAGCTAGAGGAGTGCAAGACTCAACTTAGGGCCATGGTTGCCAAGCTAGAGGAATCCCAGAAGGCCTCATCTGGTAACATTTATGTCGATTGTACGAAAAATGTACCAATTGGCAACTGGCTGGTATGACGAGTTTAACAGAAAATTCTGCAGATAACCCCGGAGTAAATCCGGAGGGCGGGAGGGATGACGAGTCGCATCTCCAGAGGCAACTAAAGGTTGGCGAGTGCATTCTTACGCAAGTTAGGCAGGAGAAGAATACTCTCCAAGATGCCAATGTTCGGCTAGATGTGGAATTGAAAGACGTCCGCGCGCAGCTGGCAGACTCTATGAAGGAGAACAAAAGGCTTCACCGCGGCATTTATCGTAAGTGCCTAAACGAACTGTAGCATAGTTCGGCGAGGAAGTATATTGAAAGAGTTGTGCTTGTAAGAATGCTAATGGGTCGCCCTGAGGAGAAGATGCCCGCATCTGCAGGCCATTTACTGCAAGACCTCTCACAACTGCACGAGCGAACTTGGCAGGCGATGCAGGGCATTGCGCAGGCTTTGTGGCCATCAAGCTTCCTGCCGAATGGCATGGGGGAGCTTGTGGACATGCTTCAAGGAGTACGACGGTGCTTCCGTTTGTGGAAGATGTCAGCCTGCCGGCAAGGTGCAAGAGAAGCATGGGCTATGGTGAAGATGCGCTAAACCAAGCTGGACCCGAACCATACGGCCGAAGTCGGACCGGCAGGGCCAGATGGGCAAGAAATTCCCGGAGTCTGGTATATGACCAGGTGGCGTTAGCCGCAAAGTATTCTCAACAGCATTGTAAGCTAGATAGCCTGTTGGATGGTATAGAGGAGGAATATAGCCAGTCCAAGTGACTGTGTAATTCAATGGGCATAAGCAGCCCCTAGCCGGATTAAAATCATTTGTCATGGCGGACCTTTTCGCTTCAGCCCCCGGATCCTACAGTCCGGGGTGTGTCCGAATACCCGCTCAGTTATACCAAAACGGGGTATGCATGGAAACCAGGCATAGGGGTCATAAGTGCTTGACCAGACAAGTACCCAACTAGCTATGTTATATTACATGGATAGTAAGAAACATCTTCCAAGGAGAATAGTTCTGTTAAGGGTTCCTTTCCTTGGGTACGCATGCGACGATGCACATGTCCGGACTGCAAACAAAGGCGCGGGAAACAAAACTTCTAGGGATTTACATTATGATAAACGAAGACATCTTTTGTTCACCGACCGAATATTCTCTTAAGGAAACTAGCTTTCGGCTTCACCCAGTCCGAGGTACACATCCGGTTCAATCGGCAGTAACAATTGCAGAGGTGCTCCCCTTATGCCCTAGCCGAATTAACGGGAACGTAGGGCATAAACACAGGAGCCAGGCAACCCAGCTTGGCCACATCTTAAGTCATATTGATGCATATAATGGTGAAGAAAAGGCACACATGGAAAAAGAAAACGCATGTGTGATGGGCAAAAAGCCTTGAGAGTAATTTATATTTAGCTTCCGTATAGGAAGGCCCTAGGTAGTGCTTACACACATAGTGCGGCCGGAGTAGTCCGGGAGTCCGTACTGTATTAAATACTTTGTGTGAAGAGAAAAAGATCGAGAAAGGAAGAGGGAGGGAGCATAATTAAAAAGGAGGAGGTAAGGAGATGAACACTGAGGTCGGCGCTAGGCGTAGAATCTCCGGAGTCTGGCCGCGTTCCATGGATTCGGCTCAAGTGTGTTATCGGACGCATTACGTAAGTGGTATGCTCCTCCGGTGAGAACTTTGTCAATGACAAAGGGACCTTCCCACTTGGGTTTGAGCTTGTCCTTCTTCTTCTCCGGTAAGCGTAGAACGAGCTCGCCAATATTATAAGTCTTGGCCTGCACTTCTCTACTTTGGTATCGTCGAGCCTGTTGTTGATAGAATGCGGAATGGGCCTTCGCGACGTCGCGCTCCTCCTCCAGGGCATCCAAGTTATCCTGCCGATCTAACTTGGCTTCCTTCTCTGCGTACATGCGTACGCGTGGCGAATCATGTATTATGTCGCAGGGTAGTACTGCTTCCGCGTCGTACACCATAAAAAATGGTGTATATCCGGTGGTGCGATTCGGCGTGGTCCGCAGCCCCCAGAGTATGGAGTCGAGCTCCTCGACCTAGTGCGTGTCTGACTCTGTCAAGGATCGCACTAGTCTGGGTTTGATGCCGCTCATGATGAGACCGTTTGCCCGTTCGACCTGGCCATTTGTTTGCGGATGGTAGACGGAAGCGTAATCGAGCTTAATGCCCATTTTGCCGCACCAAGATTTCACTTCATCGACTGTGAAATTTGAGCCATTATCAGTGATGATGCTGTGGGGGACACCGTATCGGTGTACGACCCCGGATATGAAGTCTATTACTGGTCCTGATTCGGCCGTTATGACTGGTTTGGCTTCTATCCATTTGGTGAACTTGTCTACCATGACCAATAAGTATTTTTTCTTATGGCTTCCCCCTTTAAGGGGTCCGACCATATCCAGCCCCAGACCGCGAAGGGCCAAGTTATGGGGATTGTTTGGAGAGCGGTAGGGGGCATATGACTCTGATTGGCAAAGAGCTGGCAACCGACGCGGTGTTGGACAAGGTCCTGTGCGTCTGGTCGGGCTGTCGGCCAATAGAAACCTGTACGGAAGGCCTTGCTCACTAGTGCTCGAGCCGCGGTGTGGTGCCCGCCCAGTCCGACATGGATTTCAGCCAAGAGCTGCCGCCCTTCCCCTTCGGAGATGCACCTTTGGAGCACTGCGATCGCACTTTTCTTATAGAGTTCCCCTTCATGGACTTTGTAAGCTTTAGAACGCCGGATGATGCAGCATGCTTCATTTTGATCTTCGGGGAGCTCCTGCCTATTTAGGTAGGCCAAGAAAGGCTCAGTCCACGGGGCGATGACAACCATTATTTCGTGGGCTGACGATGTTATTTTGGTGGTAGAGCCTCCGATTATGTGTGATAGTTCGGAATCTGGGGATGTATTCGGATCCATGCTGGTATTGCCGGACTCCCCTTCCCATACCACGGATGGCTTGAACAGCCTTTCCAGGAATATGTTAGGTGGGACAGGGTCGCGTTTAGCACCGATGCGGGCAAGGACGTCTCCCGCTTGATTGTTTTCTCGAGCCACATGGTGGAATTCGAGCCCCTCGAACCGAGCTGACATTTTGAGGACGGCATTACGGTAGGCCGCCATTTTTTGGATCCTTGGCATCACAGTCTCCATTAATTTGTGATATTGCAAGGTTCAAATCCCCGTGCACTTCCAGGCGTTGGATGCCCATAGAGACTGCCATCCGAAGACCGTGCAACAGAGCCTCATATTCGGCTCATTGTTGGAGTCTGTGTATAATATTTGGAGGACATACTGGACCGTGTCTCTAGTGGGAGACGTCAGGACTACACCCCCTCCCAATCCGGCCAGCATTTTAGAGCCGTCGAAGTGCATGATCCAGTTGGAGTACGCGTCGTACTCTTTAGGGAGTTCGGCTTCTCTCCATTCGGCGACAAAGTATGTCACTACTTGCGACTTGATGGCCCGCCGTGGTTTGTATGTTATGTCGAACGGAAGGAGCTCGATGGCCCATTTAGCAATCCGGCTCATAGCGTCGCAGTTATTTATTATGTCACTGAGTGGTACTTCGGAGGCCACCGTAATTGAACACTCTTGAAAGTAGTGTCGCAGCTTACGGGATGCCATGAAGACCGCGTATGCTATTTTTTGGTAGTGTGGGTATCGGGATTTGCATGGGGTGAGGACCGTGAATACGCAATAAACCGGCTTCTGTAGCGGGAATTTGTATCCGTCAACCTCTCGTTTGACGATGAGTACTGCGCTTACAACCTGATGTGTTGCAGCTATGTACAGCAGCATAGGTTCACCGATATTTGGCGCTGTTAGGACTGGATTATTGGCCAATAAGGTCTTTATTTCATCGAGTCCGGCCACGGCTGCATCCGTCCACGCGAAGTGTTCAGTGCGCTGAAGAAGGTGGTAAAGAGGTAATGCATTTTCGACTAACCTGGAGATAAAGCGGCTCAAAGCAGCCACGCATCCAGCTAGTTTCTGGATGTGCTTGAGGTCAGTTGGTATAGCCAACTGTGATCAAGCTCGGATTTTTGCCGGATTAGCTTCAATTCCTCTATTGGAAACAATGAAGCCCAGCAGTTTCCCCGAGGGGACACCGAAAACGCATTTATCCGGATTCAACTTGATGTCGTATGTCCGGAGGTTATCAAATGTAATCCTTAAGCCATCTATTAGGGTTTCGACGTGTCTTGTTTTTATGACCACTTCGTCCACGTATGCCTCCACTGTTTTGCCGATTTTTTTTCCAGGCATGTTTGAAGCATGCGTTGATATGTTGCACCGGCATTCTTAAGCCCGAAAGGCATAGTGTTGAAGCAAAAAGGGCCATATGGCGTTATGAAAGCTGTTGCAGCTTGGTCAGACTCTGCCATCTTTATTTGATGGTATCCAGAGTATGCGTCGAGAAAACATAGCGAGTTGTGTCCAGCTGTGGCATCGATGATTTGATCGATGCGAGGGAGGGGAAAGGGATCCTTGGGGCAAGCCTTGTTGAGGTCTTTGAAATCGACGCATAGGCGCCAGGACTTGTCCTTCTTTGGTACCATTACCAAATTTGTCAGCCAGTCCGGATGTTTGATATCTCTGATGAATCCGGCCTTAAGTAGCTTGGCTAGTTCTTCCCCCATTGCTTGTTGTTTAGGCTCTGAAAATCGCCTTAGGGTTTGTTTGACAGGTTTGTATCCCTTTAGTATATTAAGGCTATGTTCGGCTAATCCGCGCGGGATGCCCGGCATATCCGATGGGTGCCAGGCGAAAATGTCCCAATTCTCGCGCAAGAAGTCTCGTAGTGCGGCGTCCATTGCGGGGCTCAACTGTGTCCCGATGGAAGCTGTCTTCGTGGGGTCCGTTGGATGGACTTGGAATTTGACTATCTCATCTACGGGTTTAAATGAGGTGGACTTGGGTCGCATGTCGTCCCTGTCCACAGTTGTGCACACTGTTGTTAATTCTTCAGTTGCTAGGGCTTCATATAATGCTTCCAAGGCTAGTGCTGCTGTTTTGTTTTCGGCGCGGAGTGCGACGTCCGGATCACTGGCTAGAGTGATGATTCCATTGGGTCCGGGCATTTTAAGCTTCATGTACCCGTAATGGGGTATAGCTTTGAAAGCTTGCAAACGCATCCCGCCCTAGAAGGGCGTGGTATCCGCTGCTGAAAGGAGCCACTTGGAATGTGAGTTCTTCGGACCTGTAGTTCTCCGGGGTGCCGAATACCACATCGAGTGTGATTTTTCCCGCGCACCGTGCTTCCCGACTAGGGATAATTCCCATGAAGGTTGTGTCGCTTCGTTCAATGCTGCTTTTATCAATTTCCATCTTCTTGAGTGTTTCTTTGTAGATCAAGTTTAATCCGCTTCCGCCGTCCATGAGTACTTTAGTGAGCCAAAAGCCGTCCACTATTGGGCTAAGGACCAGAGCGGCTGGTGCCCGGACGGTCTGGAATTGGGGTTCGTCACTAGCATTGAAAGTTATAGCCATGTTGTTCCACGGATTTATTTTTGCCACATGGCAGATTTCCGCGAAGCTTCGATGAGCCTGCTTGCGCCTATTGTTTGAGGCGAAAGTCTCGAAGACTGTTAGTACCGTATTGTGTTCCTTGGCGGGATGTTGTTCTGCTTTATGGCTTTCGAGGAGATCCTTGCCACTTTTTGCTACCTGCCGGAGTATCCAACATGCCCTAAGGCTATGGGTTGGTGTTGCATCCGGTGTACTGTGAAGCTTACATGGCCCATTGAGCCATTCTTCCAATACGGTTCCACACCCTGGGGTGGTTTTTGGTTTCTTGGGAATTGAATTGGTCGACTTACGAGAGTTCGGCCGTTTAGTTCGGACAAAGGTTTTGGTGAGGGTCGTACTATCCCAAAGTTCTGTTTGGGTTTTCCAGGCGCTTTCCATCGCATAGTACTTCTGTACTATGGTTGCTAGGTCAGCAAGGCGTACTATGTCACGGCGACTTATAGCATTAAGGATTCCTTTGTCCATATAGTTTTTGCAGAAAAGTGAGATCGCGTCCTCCTCGCGACAGTCCTTGACCTTATTTAACACAAGGAGGAATCTGGCCCAGTAGCGATGTACTGTCTCGTGGGGCTCTTGTCTAATATGGGAGAGACAGCTTAAGCACAGATGGGTGTCCGTGGATGAGTCCGAATTCTGATCCGGCCTAGCGCTTAGGGGCAGGGGAGCCACCAAGTTCGACAGCTCGAGATCCGGAATGCTGCTCAATTTTTTCGGCCGAATACCCAATCCTAAATCCGGGATCCGGGCCATATTCTCCCTCGAGCGGCAGTTCGCCTCAGGGAGCTCGGTGATCCGGACACGATTCGTCCTCAAAATAGAGTGGTAATCTGTATGTGGTTCCTCCACTACCGCTATCTCATGGGTGGCCGGCGGGGATCTAATGTCCCTTTGGTCGGGTTTAAGCCCAATCCAGTCATAGTCCGTAGCGGTTCCCAAAGCAGCGATGCGGTCCAAGAGCTCATTAAGGGAGGAGAGATCTATCAGATCCATCTATTTGGCAAGCTCTGAATTGACGCGAAGGTTATGAGTGATGACCCGAGAGGCCATCGTTGGTGCGACAGCCGATGGGGCGGCCATAATGAAGCCGCCAAGTCAGAGAGTTTGGCCTACAGCCAGTGCTCCTCCAGAGGTGATGTTGTCCTTGACAATGAGATGAGCCATCGAGCCTTGCAGCGACGACACCGAGGAACTCTCAATGAAAGCACCAATGTCGGTGTCAAAACCGGCGGATCTTGGGTAGGGGGTCCCGATCTGTGCGTCTTAGGCTGATGGTAACAGGAAGCAAGGGACACAATGTTTACCCAGGTTCGGGCCCTCTCGATGGAGGTAAAACCCTACTTCCTGCTTGATTAATATTGAAGATATGAGTAGTAAAAGAGTAGATCTACCACGAGATCGTAGAGGCTAAACCCTAAGAGCTAGCCTATGATGGTATGATTGTAATTGTGATCGGCCTTCTAAGGACCATCCTGCCCGGTTTATATAGACACTGGAGAGGGCTAGGGTTTACATGGAGTCGGTTACAAGGAAGGAAATATAATATCCGGATCGCCAAGCTTGTCTTCCACGCAAAGGAGAGTCCCGTCTAGACACGGGCCGGAGTCTTGAGTCTTGTATCTTCACGCTTCAATAGTCCGGACGATGTATATAGTCCGGCTGTCCGGATACCCCCTAATCCAGGACTCCCTCAGTCCGTATGGCAGAAATCGCTGGACTAAAACAGGACCTGGAGCAGGCGCAGGGAGAGCTCGACCTCACAAGGAGGCAGCTCGAAGAGAACAAAGGTGAGTGATTCCCCGCACTCATATAATGAAGGATAGATAAAATTGGTTATTCTAAGGATGAAGCGTCGTGATTTTGTAACAGGGGCCACCACAAAAGTGGCGTCTCTGAAGAAAGTGTAGTCCGAGGCCGAACACAAGGCGGCCTTGGAACGCAAGGAGCACGAAAAGCAAGATGCTAGAGTGGGCTAGGTACAGCAAGAGCTCCAGGAGCTCGGCGAGAAGTTCAAGTCTGTGGAGCATGAGCTTAAGATGAAAGAGGTCGAGCTTGCGAAGGCCCTTGCTAGTATAAAAGACGCCAAGGCCTAAGCCGAGAAGGCATAGCAGGAAATCTAGGAGGCCAAGAAGATAGCGGCGGGTTAGAAATTCTTGATGCAAAGCAAACATTTGGAGGAGGCGTTTCTTTTACTTACCCGAGTTCGGAGCTCTCCAGGGGCATTCGTAGATCTGCCATGCAGCGTATCAGACGCTGCGGAGTTCTACTGTGCCGAGGAGGGGAGCGCGACGGCGAAGCTGTTCTGGTCCCAATATGCTGGGGCCGAACATCCAACGACTCTGAGTGACCAACTAAAGCAGTTGGTTGAACTCCACAGGGCGGCCGAAGTGGCTATGAAGGATTTCATAGTCCGGATCTGGCCCGGTGAGCCCCTGCCCACCAGCTACTTCGGCCCGATCAAACGGATGGTGAATGCATGTCCGCGGCTTGAAGTGATCAAACGATCCATTTGCAATGAGGGTGCCCACCGGGCCTTTGCCCGTGCGAAGGTGCATTGGGGCAAGCTGGATGCAGAGAAGCTGGTGAAGGACGGGCCACCGAAGGGCAAGGCGCATCGCTATCCCGAGAAATATTATGAAGGCGTTGTGAAGGGCGCTCATCTCGTGGCCGATGAGTGTACCAAGGACACAATTTTAGAATGAATTCACTTCTGTCATGTTTGTAATATAAGCACGAAGTTACTTGCGCTATGGAGCGCTTTTTTGATTTAAAATATTACCTTCTGTGCGGCTGTTTACAAAATTCTGAAAGTAGGCCAGTCATCGGCTTCCGCCCCCACGCAACTAGTACTGGGGTGTTCGTGGAAAACTCAGACACTCTTTATCCAAATGTTTGGTCCCTTAAGGAGGTGTCCGGCGCAGCGAACAAGGCAATCGGACTATGCGGCTTTATAAATTTCACTTAGCCATAGAAGTCTACAATTTTAAATTTCGGCGAAGCCCCTAGAATCCGGAAGGCCGAATTGGGGCGCTATATACGCCTAGATCAGGCAAAGCCGATTTATCACCTAAAGCAGAAAAATCTTTAAGGATTTTAAGACCTCTCAAACAGCGACCAGCTCTGGCCACATCATGTCGGTCGGTTTTCGGCTTTCTCTACTAAGGTGCTCATCCGGAAGAACCGGGACTCAATCGCAGTAGTTCTCCCTGCGCTACCTTAGCCGATATAACGGAACGTAAGGTACCAAAACAAGGGAGCCGGGCTAACCCAACTATAGACCCAAGACACGATTCAGCGCTGATGCATATAATGCTATAAGTTCGGGGTGCCGCACTGTTGAAAGTGTTCAGACTTTGCTTGCTGCATTGCGGGGTGCCATAAGAAGCCCCTGGCAAAACGTACCAAAGTGTACGGATGCAATAGTAAATAAACATTTATAGAAAAAATGTGCAGATAGGAATAATAAGCTGACGCTATATATGATTTCCCATTGATGAATAATACATTTAAGAGTATGATTACAATGGGTGCATATAAGCATAAGTAAATAGGACTATTTAACATGTCCTATCCAAGGGCAGGCGGCATGTAGGTATATAAAACAGGTATAACGATCATGAACAGATTCCACCTGGGTATTTCCTTTGATGTGCAAAGCCTGTTACCTCCTTGGTTTTATCCCCTGTATAAGTCCGACGATCCGGCTCTTCTGAAGAGGCTGCACTAAAGCAATGTCCTGAAAGGTAAAAGGAAAGGTTATGAAGGTATGTTGCGGTGATACCACACTATTGACTGAGCCACTGTTGCGCCTCCGCCTGCACCCATGGTATTTTGAGTGTGTAATTGTGTACGCGTGGCATGAATGCTGCTTTGATGGGATTTGAGAGGAGGCCGGACTGCTAGTCGCGATCTTGGCGTGCCTGGTGATCCTATTGCGGGGTGCTCCGGACTCGCTTGACGGTGCTTGAGGTTGTCGTCGCCGGATTGGTGGTTTGCCGGAGGAGGCCGCATTGTACTTCTGCCGCGAGGGCTGCGGTATCTTCTTCTATACGGAGAGAGCGGTCCATGTTTCCATTAACTGTTATGACCCCGCGCGGGCCTGGCATCTTGAGCTTAAGGTATGCATAGTGTGGTACCGCGTTGAATCTAGCGAATGCGGTTCTCCGAGCAGTGTGTGGTAACCACTACGGAAAGGGACGATATCGAAGATTAACTCTTCGCTTCGGAAGTTATCCGAAGATCCGAAGACCACTTCCAATGTTATAGAGCCTGTACACCGGGCCTCTACTCCAGGAAATACACCTTTAAAGGTGGTTTTGGTGGGCTTGATCCTTGAGGGGTCGATGCCCATTTTGCGCACTGTGTCCTGATAAAGCAGGTTCAGGCTGCTGCCGCCGTCCATAAGGACTCGCATGAGGTGGAATCCGTTGATGATTGGGTCTAAGACCAATGCGGCTGAGCCGCGACGGATGCTAGTAGGATGATCCCTACGATCAAAGGTGATCGGACAAGCTGACCATGGGTTGAACTTGGGGGCGACTGGCTCCATCGTGTAGACGTCCCGTAGTGATCGCTTCTATTCCCGCTTGGGGATGTGAGTGGCGTAGATCATGTTGACTGTTTTCACCTGGGGGGGATTTCTTCTGTCCCCCCGTGTTCGGACACCGGGGCTCTTCGTCATCGTCGATGTGCAGCCCCTTGTCCTTGTTTTTGGCATTTATTTTGCCGGCCTGTTTGAATACCCAGCAGTCTCTGTTGGCGTGGTTAGCTGGCTTGTCTGGGGTGCCATGAATTTGGCACGAGCGTTCCAGTATACGGTCCAGACTAGACGATCCCTGATTGTTTCTTTTGAATGGCTTCTTCCGCTGACAGGACTTGGATCCGCTGAATCCGGCGTTTACTGTCGTGTCTTCAGTGTTGTCGCCGTTGTTCCGTCGCTTATGTCTATTGCGTCGTGGCTTGTCGTTACTGTCGCGGGTATCTGAAGTGTCGGAATGTGGTGTGGTGCCGCTGCGAGCCAACCAGCTATCCTCGCCCGCGCAAAAGCGGGTCATTAATGTTGTGAGAGCTGCCATGGACTTGGGTTTTTCCTGGCCGAGGTGTCGAGTGAGCCACTCGTCACGGATATTATGCTTAAAAGCCGCCAGAGCTTCGGCGTTCGGACAGTCGACTATTTGGTTCTTTTTAGTTAGGAACCGGGTCCAGAATTTCCTGGCTGACTCTCCGGGCTGTTGAGTAATGTGGCTCAAGTCGTTGGCGTCCGGTGGTCGCACATATGTGCCCTGGAAGTTGTCGAGGAATGTGTCTTCCAGGTTTTCCCAACTGCCAATGGTATTTGCTGGCAGGCTATTTAGCCAGTGTCGTGCTGGTCCTTTGAGCTTAAGGGGAAGATACTTGATGGCATGTAGATCGTCTCCGCGGGCCATGTGAATGTGGAGAAGGAAATCTTCGATCCACACTGCGGGGTTTATTGTGCCATCATACGATTCGATGTTTACGGGTTTGAACCCTTCTGGGAATTCATGATCCATCACTTCATCGGTGAAGCAGAGGGGGTGTGCGGCGCCTCTGTGCCGGGCTATGTCGCGATGCAGTCCGACTAAGTCTGGCTGGTTGTGTTCGGCCCAGCCGGATTTACTATTAGTGTATCCGGTATGATGGTCATCGTCGTGTGCTGCAGCGCGCCCCTGTGATCCGTAGATCGATCTTGGTTGTCCTGCGGTGTTATCCATTCTTTCGCGTAGGTCTTGAGTATTGCCCCGGGCCGTGGTAAACTGGCGTGGGGGTGCGGGCTGGTATTCGGGCTGATATGCCGTTTTATCCCGACCTCGAGGCGGCCGGTCAGCCATGTGGCGCTCGAGTCCATATTCCTTGGCTGCTAGGACTTCTGTCCATCTGTCTGTGAGCAGGTCTTGATCAGCTTGAAGCTGCTGCAGCTTCTTCTTCAGGCTCCTCGAAGTGGCAATAAGCCGGCTTTTGAAGTGCTCCTGCTCTGTGGGGTCCTCAGGCACGCCGAACTCGTCGTCGCTGAGGCTAATCTCATCTTCAGAGGGGGGCATGTAGTTGTCCTCCTCCGGATACCCGTCCGTCGCCTGTTCATCTGGGCTGTCCTGCCCATCTTCCTGCTCGGCCTGCTCGAAGGCGGGCTGATCGGTGTTGTATTCATCTTCAGCACCATCCGGATTGCTTTCATCTTCGGGGCCGGTATTGCTGTGGCGGGACTTGGAGCGGCGCCGACGATGCCCATGCTTTGCTTTTCTCCCTGAGGGGTTATCCTCCGTTGCCTCGTCGCCATTGGTTTCCTTTGGAGTGTCCACCATGTATATATCGTATGAGGAGGTGGCCGTCCACCGCCCTATAAGCGGTGGCTCCTGTAATTCTCCTGCATCGTCGTCCATACCGCCGATGTCTTCGGAGTCGAAGTCAAGCACGTCGGTTAAATCATCGACCGTAGCAATGAAGTGGGTGGTGGGTGGGCAGCGAATTCCTTCGTCGCCTACTTCCCACTCAAGCCGGACATAGTTCAGCCCAGAGCCTCCTGACAATGAGAGAGACTTTAATGAGTTCAGCATGTCACCAAAGGGCGAGTGCTGGAAGATATCCGCAGTGGTAAACTCCATTACCGGAGCCCAACCTGGCTCGACTGGCTCGAGGGTGTGCGGACCGGAACCAACAACTGGATACGAGTCCAGGGCCCCGGGGGTTGCAGGCTTCCGCAGAGGTGAGACCTGTATTCGGCTCCACCGCCGATGAGTGTGCGTCATGTGGGGCGGGGTCCACCCCTCCGTCCTTAGGCGACGCACCTGCTCTGGATTTAGATCCAGGGCTTTTACTGAAGGGGTGATATCTCGAGCATCGTTCGACAACAGGTCTAAGTCGTGCTCATCGTGATTGTTCGGTGCTCCTGGTGCAGGCCCAAATCCGTCGAAGATCAAGTCTCTGCGAATATCCGTCGTGTAGTTCAAGTTTCTGAACCTGACCTGGTGGCCAGGGGCGTAGTTGTCGATCTGCTCCAGATGGCCAAGCGAATTGGCCCGCAGTGCGAAGCTGCCGAACACGAAGATCTGTCCGGGGAGAAAAGTCTCCTCCTGGAACATGTTGTTGACGATTGAAGGCGCCATCAAGCCTTGCAGCGATGACACAGAGGAACTCTCAATGAAAGCACCAATGTCAGTGTCAAAACCGGCGGATCTCGGGTCGGGGGTCCCGATCTGTGCGTCTTAGGCTGATGGTAACAGGAAGCAAGGGACACAATGTTTACCTAGGTTCGGGCCCTCTCGATGG